>NC_080719.1:19827500-19847500 GCF_019097595.1 Hemibagrus wyckioides
ATATAATTAGGACACATTTTTTTTTTGCGTGTTCTCTGCATGTTCCTGGTTTTAATAATATGTATATGCTAACAATATTCTTTTTCTGGATTGCTTGCCTTAAATGGATTCATTTTATTTATTTTTTTCTATTATATTCTGCTTTTTTCACATTCTTTTTTTCAAATTTTTTTCTATTTTTTTCAATCTTTTTTTTTGTTGTTAATAATAAAAAAAAAATAACAATAATAAGTAAGAAGGAAGGCCTGCAAATGCCCTTTAACCCTTTTTACCAGTACACTAGTGCTCCATTGTGCCAGCAGAATGGAAATCGACGTAAATGGACATTTTCAATCAACATAAAAAATATGAATGATTGTATCGTTGAATGTCTGATAGAAAGTGTGAAATGTTTTCAGCTCTGTTGGATAACCTTACACAGAATTTTAGATGTTGAAAATAACGCCTTCAAATTGTAGATACTTATAAAAAAGCACTTGGGACATCTCAGAAAGCATCATTTGCTTTGAAGATATAGACATTTGTGTGGAAAAAAAAAACGTTTTTTGTTTTTTTGGAACTTTTCTATGAATATATTGCCCTTGGTAGGCTAGGGAAAAACAAAAATATAACAAAAATACACTACAAATTCTTAAAGCCTTGAGTGTCTGCTTTCATCTGAGCTTCATATTAAACACAACATTCAATAGTGAACAACAGAACAGTTGCAAATTCCATTTTTCAGCTTCTGGTAAAAAGAGTTAAGAAAAATAGAAATAAACAGCATGCATGTGTTTAAACTAATCGCAATATTTTCCATGTTTTTCCATACAAAATTGTCTTGAAGTAACACGTGATTACATCACAGCTTCAGTAAAGTATAAATGAAAAAATTAGAAAGGCTAAATGACAAACCGGTATAATGAGTGTGGCAAAGAGAACCTGACTCAGAGATGGAGAATTATCACATAATGACTCGTAAGTTTCAAACCCTTTCCATCAACTGATAGAAAGCACGGAGAAAGAAGAAAGAGTGTAGGAGGGAGCATTAGAGGATCTTCATAATCCATTGACACGTACGGGTTTCATCTGCATAATTCCTTTATTGATGTGTCACATGCTATCTGCATGCACTTCACACTTCTTAGGACCTGTCGCATGGAGCAGAGGCCAAGAGAGAGACAAAGAGAGAGAGAGAGATGTGGGAAGCTACTCACAGGAGCTATTTTCTCTTGCTTAAACTGTAATTTATCTAGTTGGACAGCCTATTAGTCACTCGGCAGTGTAGGAAGCCCACCATAATCTTCTCTACCAAAGTAGGGGCTACGCATACAAACCCACAGGCAGCAGAGAGAGAGAGAGAGGGAGAGTGGGGAGTGGGGAGAAAAGAAAAGTGATGAGAAAGGAGGAGGTGGGCTGCACTAAACTGTAAGGACAGGATCAATATGCCATTAATGGGAGATCTGACACTCATGCGAATGCCTGTTGTGTAATAGCGCAAACAGCTCATGGCCCTCTATTTGTGTATGGAAAGGATGGGTTGTAGCCTCTGAGCTATCGATTTCTCACTCTATACAGAATGCCTCATAATTCACGGGGAGAATGCAGCCCTTAACAACACTACTGAGATTATCGTCAGCTTCCCAACCCGAAAAAATAACTGGGACAAAAAAAAGCAGACAAAAGATAACTGGTTACTCGACTAGGTACTATCCAGTACTCTATAAGGACATGAGCATGCTCGGGTAGTGATATATTACATAAAGAGTATATCAGCTAACTGATTAGTTGGTTTCTACACATGGAATCGTCTACACGGTGTTCTCCAGCAGCTGCAAATAAAACCAAAATGAATAACTGTAAATGTCTTATGCTTGCAACTTCACTATAGTTGACACTGATCAATGAATCATCAATCAGTCAATCAAGGCAAAATATAGGTGAGGCATTTCAACTGTCGCCGTAATAAAGTGTTAGATTGAATCCCAGTGGCATCCAATAAAATTATTATTATTATTATTATTATTATTATTATTATTATAAGAAAATTCAGATCTATTTAATTATATTTAATATATTAATTCTGGCTTTTACATTAAAATATTGAATCCATATTTTTTGAATAGCTTTTTAATTAGTTTATAATTTCAGAATTTGAATTATTTTTTAATGAGCTTTTATTCTAATAATTTTGCACTTTTGTCCTTCAGGTTTAAATAATAATTGGTTTTTCGGCTGTCTTATAGACTGGATACAGGATCTTCCATAACCAATATTTGAGTCAAAGTAGAAAAAAAATTGCATTTTTTATTTTTTTTGGGTGAAATTATTATAATTTAATATCGGGATTGTATTGTGAAGTGTTATTTTATTATATTTGCACTTTAAACAGGCTTTCTCAAGAAAAATATTTGAGTCAGAGAAGAAAGAAATTTGTGATTTTTTTAAATTATTTTAATTTAATGTCAGAATTACTGCTACTCTATTATATTTGTACTTTAGACCTTCAGGTTTAAACATGATTTTTTATTTATTATAGTCATTTTTTTGGCTGTCTTATAACCCAACTCAGTTTTTAGGGTGATGGTATCCTACTGACCTACTGAACCAGTGTCAACGTATTCATTGATAGAGATTTCAAAGTACTTTTGTACTTCGCTCTGGATAAGGGTGTCTGCCAAATGCCAGAAATGTAATATGTACTGTTATAGCCTTACTGTGAAATGTGTTATATTACTAAAGAAATCTGCAAAATCAAATTCTGGATTTTTTTCTAATACTCAGGTTTAGGCACAGAATCAATCCATAACTATAACAGAACCACGAGAAGAAATGTATTATCAGGAATAAGCAATAAGCAGGAAATCACCTTGTTAGTGTCTGTCACTCCCTGCACACTTCTCCACTTTCCCCTGAGTCTAATGTTTACATTCTTATATATAAAGTGTCTGTAATAAAGTTTCACATAAACTGCAATCAACAACAGTGTTCTCATTACTTCACATCAAATAAATCCTCTAGGACAGATTCACACTCTATAAATGGGATTAACAGCCAGTCGGTCTTTCATCGTTACTCAGTAAGACTCTGAGCCACCCAGAGCTGGATGGACACAAAAAAGAGCGCAGGAGCAGAAATGTGGGCTTACAGCGGCTCTGAAAAGCAGTGAAAGCAGGTAAGGCCTCAGAATGGACAAATAAGCTCAATCATAGAAGAGGATTAATTAAAAAAGGGTGTGGAACATGGCCGGATTATCCGTGTCAGTGGCGCTAACAGAAAGCTGCAGGACAATGGAAGGAATATGGATGAGAGAGAGAAAGAGAGAGAGAGAGAGAGAGAGACAGAGAACGGAGCAAATAGAGAGAAGAAAAGAGAGAAAGATGGAGAGAGAGAGACACAGTTAGAGACAGAGAGAGGGGGAGAAAGACAGAGAGAGACAGAGAGAGAAGAAAAGAGAGAAAGATGGAGAGAGAGACACACAGTTAGAGACAGAGAGAGGGGGAGAAAGACAGAGAGAGACAGAGAGAGAGAGAGAGAGAGAGAGACACACATACACACACACACAAACACACATATGTTATATATACAAATGTTAGGCAAGTACTCCCAAAAACTCAAAGTCATCAAGTGTGTGATTTTTTATCTCTCCAGGTTTTTTGGAGGTTCAATTATTTTTCTTGCACAAAATCAAAATAAATAAATCCGACAAACAGAAAGCATACCTAGGTGAGTAAAAGATGAAACTACTATAAAGTATTTTATGATGTTTTTATTTAACTCAATAAGTGTTTCACTGAAAGCACTAAACCGTTCACTGGCAGCATATTAATGATCTGACAGAAAAATCAATTCTTCCACTACTATGAGCACATATTCATTACCTGTTATAATGCATTCATGAGGCATATCGTTATAATTAGTTATGTAAAGTTTGCTTTTATTTATTTACGACCTATGAAAGCTTTGTTTAGTACCAACATGGAAGAAATCGCATATATTTCCTACTGAATTCTTCTATGTTTCCTGCATGTTAGATGCAGAGGTAAAATACCCTGAGCCAGTTTTAAAACTCATGATTCATTGTCCATAAACATGCAGAGCAACTCTGAGTTATGGCTAAAGAACATCCAATAAATTGCATTCGATGGCTTATTACAACAGTGTTACTGAACTGACACATTAAATCAGCACACTTTTTTGAATGTAGCCCATTAAACAGATGCTTATACTCCTGCCTCCTTCTATAACCTAACAAAACTATTTGCCTTTTCTATTCTCTCAGCCTTTTTTTCTTTCCTAAGCTTTGATTGTTAGTGATCAAACACGATTATGGATGTAAGAAGACAAAACCAGCTCCAGAGAGGAAGATAATGTTCTCAAAGCTTTTTTTTTTTTTTTTTTTTTTTTTGGAGTCTGAGCAAGAAGATACGTGATTTTAAGAGAGTAAACAGATTTAACAAAAAAAAAAAAAAAAGCAGTTTGCTATGAGATTAAGCCCATGTCATAATCACACACAGATAGCTTAATTGTGTTGACTTCAAATACACACAGCTTCCTAGTTACAGTTAAAAAAACAACAAAAAAACTTGCTTTGTAAACTTCCCACTATGAAATACTGCTTGTCATTTTTTTCCACACGTCTTTGATGGTAGATAAACCCAAGACAAACCAGAGCTGAATTATAAGTAACCCAGTTAAACTGAAAGGCTTTGTTTAATAATGAATCCATAAACTTGTCTGACTGCTGATTTACAGACAGATTTGAGTCGGGATGAAGGATGGAGGTAAGTCATGCTTTAATGAAGTCAAGTCTGAGAGCAGACAGGAAATTTGGCTCCTTGGGGTAGACTGTGTGGATAAAATTACACTCCTTTGGTTGTTGTTCACCAGTAAAAGAATTAACTAAACATCAGTTTTAACTAGGCTTTTTCTACAGAAAAGCAAAAACTGATTCAGATGAGAAAACATAATTGGGTTGCAGTTACTAAAGATAAAGAGACTACGAAAAGACTACTGATAGCAACATGAACCCAACATGCATGCACACTGTACAATTTATACATGTACATACATTTTGTTTTCTTACCTCTTACCTAGATGTGTAATCTACGTCTTTTTTATTTTCCTCATGTCTGTATAATTCTTGTCATAGTCTGCTGGGAGAATGTACAGAGTAAGAATATCATTGTATGCTTTACCAGACATATGTTTCCAGTACATACAACAATAAACTCTTGAAGCTTCTGCTACTATAATTAATTCTCCTCCAGCTTTAACCAGTTTTAACTAATTCTTAGCACCATCTGTAAAGTTTTTTCAGACATCATTATTTTAAGGCTATTTGATTACTGCAGACAAATGACAAAGAAAGATTACATGAAGCCAAACTGCAATTAAATCCCAATCATGGTGTATCTCCAATCCTCAGAACATCTCATGACCTACAAACATGGCTGCTCCAGACACCTAGTCTACATGATTTCTATAGCTCATCTGATTTCTGAAATATAATTCCAAATAAATTTTAAGTTTATATACATATATATATATATATATACATTATATAATGAATCAAATAAAAATACTGTTGCACAAGCTATCACCGAACTTCCGCTTCATAAAATTACTACATGTGACTAAAGGAACCCATGTAGCTTTAAAGATGAGCTTTAAAATTTGCAAAATTAGCTAATTTAAAATTAGCTGAGTCTCAAATTAAATGACGTGTATAAGTTTTAATCACTTACAGTGTGCATTCATTTGGACTGTTGTTATTAAGGATTATTTACCAGCACATTGTGAATAATTTTATTCCTCTTATACCACAGCAATTTTCCAATTTACTAAAGAACATGTCATACTTTATATCAAACCATTTATAATTATATTTAATTACAAATGTGGAATGTTCATGAAAGTTAGTCCTTGATATTACTTTCTATAAACAGTCAGTACCTCACTAGACTCTCTTTTTTCTCTGTCCTGAATAGAGAAATAAAAATGCAGCTGGTCATCTTACTACAAAACGAATAGTGCTCTGTCTAGAAGAGTTTCCAGTGGTAGGAAACCTACTGATCATTACAAAGCACTGGCCCCTAGACTGGCCTCCCTTCATAAATGTTAAGTAAAGATCTCTGTACAAAAAGTTTCACCAGTAACAACAGGGGATTTTCTTTGATGAATAACAGTATTCTTTTTTTAATCATTGATCTTTACCCTTAAATCACATAGTGCTAAGGTCTTTAATCTTGTCTCCATAAGGACTGTATAGGCACTGGCTTTCATTCCAGCCAAGTATGAGCCATGCTAGATAGTTGATTGGAAAACATAAAAACAAAGAAATGTAAAAAGTGGAATAAAGTGCTTTGCAAATCTTGAAGCCACACTGGTCAACGCATCAAAGATTGAAGACCGAAAGTGTCAAGTTCTTACTAGTCCCTGTGAAATTCTTCCGATAGACAATATTGTCAAAGCTGTGCTATTATAGTAAATTTATCATCACTTTCTGAGGAATCAGATTCGAAAATTTTGTGGTATAATAGAAGTTAGAAATTAAATTTGGAAGCACAGTTTGAAGCACTGCTGCTGTATCCAGGGAATATACACACCATAGCATTAAAAAGTACATTCAGTGTTAATTTTAGATTTAAACTTTGATCCAAATCTGAAAGCAAACAAATCCAAATCACACTTCAAAGGAGATGCAGCATCAGGAAATAGTTCAAGCTTCCAAATCCAATAAACTAGTAAATAGAGCAAGAGGGGGAAAGGAGAAGACTCAGTAATGACGTATTTGCTAGCTTCTTGCATCATCTTAAACATATTCTGCATGCAAATTTTGAGGTGAAAATGAGGTCTGTTACACATATAATATTATCAAGGGGGTGTTTTTGATTTTATCATGTTGCATTTATGGTGAAGGGGAGATACATTCAGACATTTTGGTCAGACATTTTTACATTTTGATACTTAAAATAATGTCTTAATAATTGCTGTTGATTATGTGGAAATAAATGTGAACAAAATCATAAAAATGACTTATATGTCACCATAAAAATATATCAAATATAAATACAAATATAATACACTCACTATAGTTAATAATAATAATAATAATAATAATAATAATAATAATAATAATAATAATAATAATAATAATAATAATAATAATAAATAATATTTATTTGTCATGACATAATCTACGACATACTTTAGCAAAATCATAATCCATAATAATGCAAAAAAGTTTCTTTTTCTCCATTCTATGGTGACCACCAGACTGCCCCTAAAACAGGACAGGTTCTAGAGGTCATTGTAAAAGACTTGCAGGACAACATGAAAGCAGCAGGAACAACAATAACACAGAGTGCAATAAATAATGAGCAATAATAATGAAATATAAATAATATAACTTTTTGGTAATAATTGAGTTTTTCATATTTGGACATTTTCCTAAAGAAAATACATATTTTTAATAATAAATAATACAGACATATTTATTTCAGAGGACACAAGTGCAGACAATGGTCCTAGGGGTTAGATAAGGTCTAAAAACAGTGAACAGCTTAATACATGAATCGGCATGGCAAACAATGACAAACTTGCTACACAAATAATGCAAAAGAAATGGAAACTTCACAACGTAGCTGACACATCATGGACAGAGAAGACAGATTGTTTAAGAAAGGAGTGAATAAGGCCATCTATCTCCAGGTGGAAAATCCTTCTCTCAACAGAGGTGGAGGTCTTTGGCACAACCTCTCTCTGCTGCTCTTTCATCCATCCCCAAGAAGATCTCCTTTTCACACGTCCACCAGGAAAGCCATACCTAAGGACTCCACACAGAGAGTGTGTTGAAGTATTAGGGGTACACACCTAAGGACTCCACACAGAGAGTGTGTTGAAGTATTAGGGGTACACACCTAAGGACTCCACACAGAGAGTGTGTTGAAGTATTAGGGGTACACACCTAAGGACTCCACACAGAGAGTGAGTTGAAGTATTAGGGGTACACACCTAAGGACTCCACACAGAGAGTGAGTTGAAGTATTAGGGGTACACACCTAAGGACTCCACACAGAGAGTGTGTTGAAGTATTAGGGGTACACACCTAAGGACTCCACACAGAGAGTGAGTTGAAGTATTAGGGGTACACACCTAAGGACTCCACACAGAGAGTGAGTTGAAGTATTAGGGGTACACACCTAAGGACTCCACACAGAGAGTGTGTTGAAGTATTAGAGGTACACACCTAAGGACTCCACACAAAGAGTGAGTTGAAGTATTAGGGGTAACAATCAGAGAATGATTGTTACCCCTAATACTTCAACACACTCTTTCCTTACTCTCCTTCTATTTGGTCATTACATCCTAATGACACCCCCTACTCCTAACATCTCCCCCACTCTCACCTTCCCCTCGTTCCCTTAATGCGTCTACCAAGGGAGGAGAGGATCCGTAACCCTGGAGGATACAAATTCGTGGAAACTTCCATCAGTCTCAAGAAGCTGCATGGATGAGTAGTGAACTATTTTGATCTATCTAGAAAGAGTCCATTTGACATGACTCAACTTCCAGGTTAGCTTAAATTAAGTATGGTTTACAAGGTGTAATAATGAGCAACTGGTGTATGGTGGATAGTATAAGAAAGATAAGGAGGATGATCATTTTTGGTGCAAAGATGAAGAAGTCTCAAAGTCTGCAAAAGTACCGTGGATTCTGCCATGAACATTCAAACATCAATCCTTGAATACTGTTTAAATCAAGAATTCATGCTTTTAATGTTAATGTTAATGATATCACACTCTTTGTGTTAATGTGTGTCTGAAACTCCTTATGTCTGTGATGGTTCCAGTGGCCCACCACCAATCCCATACTATAATCAATCACTTTGGGAATCAGGGAATTAGTGGTTAAGGCACTGGACCACTGACTGGAAGGTTGTGAGCTTAAAGCACTAAGCATCCACCTCTGGGCCTTGACCAAGACCCTTAACCCCCAATTGTTCAGTTGTATAAAATGAAATAAAGAATGTAAATTGCTTTGGATAAGGGCGTCTGCCAAATGTTGTAAATGTAAATGATATGTGATAAACCACTAGGCGTGAAGGACTGACCTGAGAACAGTTGGTTATATAATAAAAATTATGATAAATAAACCACATACTGTTAACTGTACTGTAATGTCTCACAGAACTGGGGTCCGCTGAGGTCTGTAGGCCATGGCGTGTTATGGGAAATGGAGTCTGTAGTGTTACTTGACTTGACAATCTACATACATTTACATACATTATGTGTCAATCTGAAATGAATACATGCAGTGTTATTTAAGTTTATTAAATAACAAAAGAGTTTTACTGTATATTTGAAAGATCATCATGTCATCATACAAGTGTCAGGAGCTACTGGGACACTTCCCTGCTGGACCACCAGTGGGGTCCACCACCATCTCATCATAGTCTGCCTTGTTTGCTATTGTTCCCATGTGTGTTGAACCACGCCCTCCATATTGTCTGTGCCACTTTTTTTTTCCATTTATATTGATGTTCTGTCTGATAAATACCTGTCTTGTGTTATCTCTTTTCACCAGTCATTGTTTTATGTTTGTGTGGTACAGTCTGATGCAGTTGTGTTCCCATGTAACGATAACGTTTTGGTTACTTACATTGTATTGGTGCTGTATCTTGTGTAAATTCTGTGCCAGTTTTAGTTTTGTTAATAGAACAGAGCTTTTATTTTATCCTGAGCATGGGACTGATTCTCTGCACGCGGAGATCAGGGTTCGATCCCCACTCCGGGTGCTGTCTTCTGACCGTTACAACAAGCTACAAGTGTGGAGATTATTGCAATGACCTTAATGCTGTAGGTTACAGGTTTAAAAGGCTTCCTTTTGTTGTAGGCTTCTACATTAAACTGTTTAAGGTTCCTCGAGAATGACAAGCCAGGGATCCTAGATGGGACTTTTTTCAGCTGCTTGTCATCTGATCAAAATGAAAGCACTTGCAAGCATGATAATTTAATTCAATATCTAATTTAAACATGTTATTTTGATTTTCTGAGGAATCAAAAACAATATAGAGCAACAAAGCAAACAAAGCTTAAGCATTAACTGTTAATGTATTTATTTATTTTTTATTTTTTTGGCAAAAAAAAGTGAGTGTTAAATTGAAACAAAAAGTGATCTTGCTGGTGTCCTGTTCCACTCAGAATAAAACTAATCAAAAGATTTCCTGGACAAAGGCTTTGAGAATCCCTCGTTCATATTTCTAACAAGTGGTTAATGCTTAATTAAAATAGTTAAGCATGTTATTTCTGCCTTGGCTTCCTTCAGAAAAGATACAAGAATGCTGAATAATAAAGAGGTTAACACAGAATAAAGTATCATGACTTTCACTTGACTGAATAAAACCCATTGAATATATTACCTACAATGAATTCTACATGCTGCTTGTATCTGTGTATAGCTTTGCATGCTTCTAAGGTGGCTTAGACCAACATCATTTTTGGTCAATTTTTATTTTCTAATGGTATTGATTTTTGACCCTACAAATAATAAATGCAAGTGTGCTATTCATCCAGAGAGTGAATGTTTGTTGGTCTTTTGAGGTATGACGGAGCAATGAGATTTCTTTCCAATCAATGGTTAATGGCAACGCTGATCAAAACCAGTTTGGGGCATTCAGTTCCCAAACCATGACTAACCTTCAAACTAACAAATTCTTTTTGTGATGCTTGCAGTTACTTTAATGTAGAATGGGTTTGAATGCTCTCTCTCTCTCTCTCTCTGTCCCTCTCTCTACAGATAGAGAGGGGGGGGGGTACAGAGTCTGACAGTGTAGAGGAGAAAAGGGGAGGCCACCAAAGATGGATAAGGAGGACAGAGGTGGAGCCAGATGAAAGGACAGGGTTAGGTAAGCAAGGTGGGATAAAGGGACGATTGGAAAGATTTTGAGTGTACATCTGCAATGACTATAAAAAAAGGACTGAAGCAGAGAGAGGAAATGTTAAAGCTCTTGAGAAGGAGATGAAAGAAATACAAGGAGGATACACAAGCTAGGCACTGTATACCTTAGTCATGCTAAGTAAAATAGGTAACAGTGAACTGAAAACTCAGTTCAACAAGATTCAGTTCACCAACATAGTTCAGTTCTGTATTCTATCATTGCTTTGATAATTAGCATGCAAATGCAACTTTCCATTAGCTAACGAGAATGTCTACTCCTTGTAATGAATCAACAAGTAGATGTTCTGCATGCTGAAGCTAACAGAACCTGAACCTTCACTGCATATTAACATTCTCCCTGGGGCTAGCTGTGGATTTGAATCTAATTCCATCTAATTTATGCTTAAAAAAAAAAGGAATCCAGCTCTGGGCTTCTTTGAAATTCTACAAGAGTAGACATAAAAAGACACAAGCATGAAACAATGTCACAGATACTTAGAGCACAATCAGGCTCTTCTTGGCAAAATAGACTTTGATCCAGGCTCTTGGAAGAGCACAGGCTCTTGGAAGAACAGTTCAGAGAAGAAGATGAGAGGCAATGGATGGGGAAAAGAAAAAAAAATGTTAATAAGAATTAATATACCGAGTTGTGGGAGAATTTTATTGTGGAAAAAAAAAATCATGAATAATAGGAAAGTCAGCCATAAGCCATTTTGCCAAGTTTTTTTTTTTTCTTCAATCTAGCTCTGTAGATATATTTAAGAAGCCCTCAGAGGGAAACTGGGAGAGAGGGAAAAGGGGTGGGAGATATCGTATTTTAAAGCAAGCAAGCAAGGTCATGTCCTTCACTAAAGCATGCCAATGTGTGTCTGATGGGTCCATCACATGTCAGGCCCTCTGAGCAGACCGAACCACAAGCTGTGAGAACAGGCAGAAAACCAGTACACACCAGAGTAGATCAGTCAGCTCACCATATCAATGACATCCACACACACAAAAGAATTGTTTTTTGTGTCTGTGATGCAGAGAAGGGCACTAAGTGAATATTTCACCTCCAAATAACACACACACCACACCCACACACTATCCGTGTAGGATGACATCTCATTTATCTTCCATTCCACTGTTTGCTCATATTTGAAAGAAGCAGAAACCAAAACAATTGTTGTAAAGGTTGTGTGATGGCATGGACATGCAGCCAGACTTCACTCAGACTCCAGAACATTTGAGCGCCTCCCATGCCGATAAGCTCGTCCCACCATGACTAAAAACAAAGACAGATTTTAAAAGAGCAAGAGAATGAGATGACAAGTCGTAGGTAAATAAAGTAGCTGAGATTAAAGCATTTGCATCAGTTTGAGTTTAAATGGAAAGATGGTAATGTGCATGTGCGAAGCACGGAGTGTCAGGTGTGTCGAGGTGGTGCCGTTTAACAGTAGCATTATCTTGAATAAAAAACACAATATACAATTCTTCTGAATTAAGCATAATGCTGTTTTCAGGCATATAAATAACTGCTGTGTGGCATGTGTGTGTCTGTATTTGAGAGAGAGAGATTTCAGAAGGTCAGATCTCTGGCTTATGGGACAATATTCTCTTCCTGGAGGCTTCATTATAACCAGGATGGAAATGGGCATCTAAATGAGATGCAATCACAGTTACTGCATGCTGATTCTCGCCTGATACACACATGAACAGCTAAAGTCATAAGGTCAGGACAAGAAGATGGTTCCTTGTACAAATGCCAAATGGCTACTTTATATACGAAGGAAATAAGAAGGTATTACCCTTTCATGTGAGAATAAATTCCCACACGATTGTACACACAAACACAATATTTCCAAATATAACGCTAGTCTATACAGTGACTTTGAAAGGCAGCCATTGGAGCATGAAGGAAGTTGATAAAGAATGACAGAGTGCACAGAGAATGAGAGGGACAGAAAGACTGAAGAGCAAGTCTCCATTTAGCTCTCCTTGCAATAATATGTTGAAGGACAGTTGATTCGAGTTGAACCTGACTAAGAGAACATGATCTCATAGAAAATCTGAGCAAAATAAAATAAATTTTGTTTTATTTGCATTTAAATTTGTGGCATTCACAAATGCTCTTATCCTGAGCAACATTATACAGAAATGCGTTGAAATCTCCATAAATGAATACCTCTTTATACTGGTCAAGGATTAAGCATATCTTCAGTATTAAATCCTGTAGAGGATGTTAGTTCAATATGAAAAACACACAAAACTATTTTTAAAAAATAATCATTTAATTTAATTTGATTTATTTAGTAAAATAATGTAATATAAATATAATATAAATTATAAATTATTTAAAAAATGTACTAAAATAATAAAATAAATCACTTACTAAATTATGTGGTGAAGAGATAGATCTTTAGTCATCTTTTTGATGAAGACAGCCAGTGATGCAGAGAAATTTATTCTGTCACGTCTGACTGAGAGGAGGCTTGAAGCATGAATGTCTATCTAAAGCCGTAAAAGATGTTGGGCTCTGTTTACAGTGAGAAATGTTAGAGGACCAGAGAGAGTATGGTGCAGAGCCGGTTGTGATATGTGCTTTAAGGTAGTTGGGAATTGGTCCATTTTTGGCTTTGTAGGCAAGTATCAGCCTTGTAATGCAACAGGCAGTAGCTAGTCCATAGTTATCCCAAGGTCTTTTAGTGTTGTAGCCAATCAGCCTCAAGGTTTGAAAAATCGCTGTGTTTAGAGATGTTTTTCTGTTCACCATGGTTGTAAAGAGTAATATTTTTGAGTTAGAATTGCCTTTCGGTCAGCTCAAACAGCTCTGGAGAGCCATCTCTGAAATCTCACATCAAGAAGCAGTTCTGCCTACAGACCACAATCAGAGTCTCACACAAAATAAACTTAAACCTTTGTGTTGCTTTGGATCAGAATTGTCTGTCTCACTCTGGTCACCAACAGTAGCAATAAAGGGCAAAAGAAAGTATGGCTTCTATTAACAATGCATAGATGTAAACCATTCTTTGTTTACTGATCATTCTCTTTGATCCCTTCCTTATTTTACAAATGAAGCTCAAGCCTGCAAACCCAGACTTGATATCCAAACTGACTAAAAAGTCTTCATTATTGTTGATATCGACTGTGGTTAGTTATCATGAAGTGATCTGTAGACTTATGATTACTTTCCTTAACTAAAGTGTTGCTCAAAAACTGCATTTGGCACATGCAGTATCTGTAAACGGCCTTGACAACATATTGTGGAAGATCGCGTCGGTTCCATTTCTCAGTACAGTGGAACCTCAGCATACAAATTTAATTTGTTTTGAAGGCGAAAATTTGTATTGCTGAAATGAATTTTCCCATAAGAAATAATGTAAATGCAGATAATCCGTTCCAGCCACCCAAAAATATGACCAATATTACCAGTACAAAGTGTATGTAGACTTACAAAGCTTACAAAGAACTGACCCAAGACAAGTATTCCATGTCAAGGGTTCTCACAGGAAGTAGTGCCACCAAGCTTGGGCTAAAAATAGAACAGACCACCCACGCCACCAACCTGTTAACAAAAAATTGCCCGAAAAATCACCTATCTTTTGAACACATACCGAAGGCAACATTGGTAGCGTGGGTTGACTCTTTCAAAATTGCTTTTGCTGACTGAAACAAAGGCTATGCTTGGCTTTCCACTGACGCAAACAAGTTTTGAACAGCTCCAAGACATACACGCCACTTTGTCAACGTTCGAGTCGGTCCGATGCTTCGTATGCCAACGCAAATTTCTTGTAAAATTTCAATTCTTTTGAAAATTTGTAAGGGAGGGCATTCGTATGCTGAGGGTCCACTGTATTTTGGGACATACAAATGCCACTTTTAAAATAGTTGTGTTTAAAATTTCAGTGAACTACACATTCATTTAAATTAAATTAGTTTTCATAGCTAATTTATTCATTAAAACATCACAACAAATTTAATCTACTTACTGCTTTAACTTAATAGACAAAAAAGGCCAAAATCTGTTACTGCAAATCTTTGTGTGTCTGTAGTGTGGTGGCTTTGGATGAAGGCAATGAGACTAGAAGGCTGTAATGTACATGTTTTATAGCGGTACTAAAAATCGCCATGGTCTGTCTGCTCAGAAAACCAAGGTCAGGGTGTTTATGGTCATGAAGCATCATAAACCACTGACTGGCAGCATTTTGTCCGCTTTGACATGTTTGTTCGAGGCCCCATCCACCCCTGAGGGGAAAATCAAATACTGTCTACCATTAGTATCATTGCCTCAAATAGAGGAGCAATCATCACTGAATAGAATAGAAAAAAACAGAACAGAACAGACGATGAGAAAAGAACAATTACCCAGATAAAAAAAAAAAAAAAAACATATATCAGTTAGGGTTGTAATGATGCGACATATCACACGATCACGTTCAATAAGAGGATCTCACTTCAGTACGTCTGCATATTGACAACAGACTGTATAATAAAGCAGGCTTATACATCGATATGGTAGGCTATTATCTCGAGAAAAACAGCTTTGGTTACAAAAAACTCTCCACAGACTTTAAGATCTGTTGTATAGGAGCACATCTAACACACACACAGCAAACTCTGCTGCATTCACACAGACTTTCTTCATTGATTCATTCCAGGCTAAAGAAATCACAACAGCATTTGGGGAGTTCATAATAAGTAGTGGAGAACCAGGATTCAGAAGAACGTCTAGTGCTACACAGAGCTACATGATTCTGAGAGAACAACAAGCTAACAACAACAACACAGAAATGCTCTGTGCTTTAGACACTGCTCAAGTCCTAGCAGTGAAGGCTAGCCGTGTGTAATTTTGTTCCATTCTAATGGATATGTTTAATTGGTCTGACTGTCAAGAAGTTTCAATTGCCTTACAGTTTCAATTGCTGTCTTTATATTACAGTCATAAATCAAGCCACTCATGTTACATCATGTTGAATTAATTGCTGTTAAATCTCTAATATCAATATCAAAAGAAGGGGCCTTTATCATCACACATACATTACAGCACCTTTTCTTTGCATATTCCAGCAGAGGAAGTTGGGGTCAGAGTGCAGGGGCAGCTATGATGCAGGGCTGAAGAGGGTGAAGGGCCTTGATCAATTGCCCAACAGTGGCAGCTTGGCAGTACTGGGGCTTGAACGCTGACCTTACAGTCAATAACCCTTAACCACTTGAGTCACCACAGGCTCCCAAACTTCCAACCAGTAGTCCAACACCTTAACCACTGAGCTACAGACTTCTGCCAATGCATCTCTAATATCAATACAATGCATCAAATATACCAGGAAAAAAAATATGCCAAAATCCCAACCTCTGCTTTAATAAATAATAGTGCATGATAGCGGTGGTGGTAGCTCAGTGGTTAAGGCTCTGGGTTGTTGAACGGGGTTCAAGCCCCAGCACTGCCAAGCTGCCACAGTTGGGCCCTTGAGCAAGGCCTTTCATCCTCCCTGCTCCAGGGGTGCTGCATCATGGCTGATCCTGCACTCTGACCCCAACCTACAAGGATGGTATATGTAAAGAAAGAATTTCACTGTGCAGTAATGTATATGTGACAAATAAAGGCTACTACTTAACTTACTGAATTTTCATGAATGTAAACGTAAATGAGTATAAATACATTTCTGCCTGAAGAGCTGAATTTTTTTCCTAGGTTGCAGAATTCATGGTTCCATCAGTTATGGCAAGTCAGCCAAATGCTGAAGCAGCAAGTTGTCCCCACATTATCACGCTACTACAACCATGTTTCTTAAAAATGGGGGAATTTCCATATTTCTGTAGCCTTGTGCATAAGGATTGGTTGTGTATTATGCATGTAATTTAACACACACACACACACACACAACTATGCTATTTCTATGGCTTAATATTTCAGTATAAATCTCTTTGATACAGTAATCCCAACCTTTACAGTAATAATGTAGACTGGTGTTGCTTTACATTTGTCTCTAAAGGTTTGAAATGTGGCAAAAGCAAAAAAGAAACATGCCCAATTAGTTTACTGACACCTGACTTCCTTCCAAGACAAAATTTTTTTCTTGAGAAGAAAGAAAACCAAAGATATCAGTATTCACATGTCTAACAGCTAACAACCACATAACATCAAAATATTCCAAATCTAATGCTCATAATGAAAGTAAAACAGAACACATACACACACACACAAAACAGACACACACACACATTTGTCTTATTACCTTTATAATTGTTGTAAGGATTATTAATGAAGCCAATTAATGCTATTCCCTAACCACACTAACCAAAAAGGAAAAAAAAAACCTTTTGCATAAACACAAAAACAAGAGGAAAGAGAGAAGAGGAATGATTAGATAAAAAACAGTTTTTCTTGTGTCTTTGTGTGGTCCAGTCCTGCCATCTCAAAGTCAAAACTGTCAGCTATTTCTATCCTTTTGGGGACCTCACACACACACAGATGTTTTATGAAGGGTGCATCTATTTACCTATCTATGTATCTATCCATTCATCCATTCATCCATCCGTCCATCCATCCATCTATCCATCCATCCATCCATCCATCCATATAGTTGTGATCAAAGTGCTTATTTTCCCAGAGACAAGCCCCATTAACGGCTAACATGGCGATGATGGGATTTCTCACTTTCAGCCTTATTCCCCCTCCAACTCCCTCCTAGAACCTTCACCTAATGAGTCCACGAGTGTGTCAACAAACATGTGTCACCCTGCAACATTCCTTTAGAGAGAGATTAAAGTGAAAAATGGAGGAAATTTACCAGCACATTTTATGACAGGTATAAACAACGGATGCCTCAATCTCTCTGTCTGTCTGTCTCTCTCTCTCTCTCTCTGTGTTACATCTGAGGATTATTCATGTGCATTTTCAGCAAGGTTATAACATTAATTTACCTGTTTATTGTCATAGTTAGAATTTTTCATCATTATAATTTCACAACATAATTAAAGCAAACATTATAATTCACCTAATTGCTTTATTGAGCATCATTGTAATTGTGATATTAACCATTTTTACCAGTACACCGATGTTCCATTTTCACCAGCAGATTGGAAATCAACTTATCTGACATTTTTCATTAGTATAAATTATTTTCTGGCTGTGAGTTTGATATAAAATGAGTCATAACGATGGCTTTCAGTGTGAGACGTGTGTTTTTCCCTCTGTTGGATAAACCTTACACAGAATTTTAGTTATATTTTTCAAATTTTTTGCTGCTTATGATCAAGCACTTAGGGTGTCCCAGAGAGCGGAAATGGGTTTGATATCACCATTTACTTTGAAGATACAAACATTTATGTGGAAAGATTTTTTTTTAACCTTTCCTATCAAAATATTGTCCCTAGTAGGCTAGGTAAAAATAGAAAGAATCATTTCTTAAGCAGAAATTTCTTTTTTCATATGAACCATTAACCACCACTGTGGAGTGTGGCATAACAGAAATTCAATGCTGAACATGTGCACCACAAAACGTGCAAATTCTATTTTGTAGCCTCTGGGTTAGGGCTGTTAATTTGTGCCTCATTCAAGAGCAAGGCAGAATTTTTTGTTTTAATGATAGCAGACAACTGTTTTATACAGACTCTTGTGGTACCTTCAGTTGAAAAAATATCTCAAAAAATCTTCCAAGACTCTCTGAAAATTTTCGTTTTTAAAGCAGCTGTGCCATTTTGCCTAAAAACATTGTTAAATCTCAGTAGGTTTTCTGCTCATGTGCAAGAATAATGTTCTGTAGTTTGATAATGAATTAATGAGAAGTAAAATACTATGAAAATAATCAATATTTACCATGAATCTGGAGTTGCAGGACTCTCTTAATGTCAGCTGTACTGATGCCTCCAAGTGACCCTCATCAACTGACACTTATTGGATGGACTTTTGTGATTCGTAACCAATACTTTGAAGGTGTAAATAAAAACAGTAGCAGTATTTTTCTGGGCTATTCATAAGAACTGTCTTACTGCTAAAACAATGAAAACACATTCTATTAACCGCACCAAATTAGACTTCCAAATAAATTGAGTGCATGGGCTTTGCTAAACTTCATATTACACAGGTCCTGCTCTTCTACATAGATTCAGACATTGGCAGAGGTGTTGCAAATTGTGACACAGACACCTTTGGGGTGGCAAAAATGTAGGCACTGTGGGGGCAAGTCAGAACAAGAACCTCCAGACAGACAGATCATGACCAGCAATAAGAAACACTAAACAAGGACAAAAAGCTCTAGACAATGCTTATATATGAATATATATATATGTATATATTCATTATATTATTATTATTTTTTTAAACCAAACCCTGAGGTTTCAAAATGTTATCATAGACTGGTTTTGATATGTGTTTCTAACAAATGTATTTAAAAGTCACCTAAACTATTAATTAACTTAAATTTTTTAACATCATAAATGAATACATTTAATTTCAAGTATAGTATAATTTCAGTATACAGTAACAGTATAATTTCAAGCATCTGACACTAGCTTTGGTAGAGTGCTGCTAATGGCATAATAAAAGCACCAGATGGATTTATTTATTTATTTTTTATTTTATTTTTAAAGCAACTTTATTGGTAAAAGAAATTTATATTTATAAATTTTGTTAAGGACATTATGTGGCTTTGAAATGATCTTACATACCAAATTAATCCTTGAGCTATTTTGTAAATATAGTTTATTTCTTGCTTATTTCGTGCTTCAGACCAAGCAATAAATAAATAAATACCCTGGACTGATTCAGCAGCATGGGAGCATGGTGGCAGAGTGAGTAGTGTTTTTCGGCTCACAGCCCCAGGGTTTCTGAGTTCAGTAAACTGTCTGTGTAATTCTGCATGTTCTTCTTCTGTCTGCATGGGATTCCTTTGGGTTCTCTGGTTTTTGCCCAATTTCCATGACGTAAACATGATGGTAGGTGAACCGGCTACCCAAAATTACCCCTTGGTGTGAAAGAGTGTATGAATATCTGTGGGTACGATGCCCTGTGACGTAGTGGCATCTGTTGTTGTATATTCATTTCTCATGCCCAGTGTGTCCTGGGGTAGGCTTCAGATTCCTTGTAGCTCTGAACTAGA
>NC_080719.1:19852500-19870000 GCF_019097595.1 Hemibagrus wyckioides
TCCTTTTACAGTGTGTGTGTGTGTGTGTGTCCTAATGGGATGATCTGCACATATCTTGCAGCATTAATGTTCCTCTACTTCTGCATGCATTCCCTTGTATTGCTGCTGTCCCATGTTTGCTAATTTTTCAGGGCTGAGCTTGCACTATTTTTTGGCCATCATTCAGTATAAAGTACACAGCTGCTTTGGGAATTTTGATATTGTCCTCCTGATAACGTGAGCTGACCAATAGAGCTGTATTTTCTGAAAGGTTAGCACTTCATTTTTCAACAAATTCAATCGATTCTGAAGATGGACCTCGGGGTTGGGAGGAGGCAGTGGTGTAGACTCTAGACATGTTGATAACAGTATTGTAGATGTTTTGTTTGGTGGTCTTTTGGTGTTCTGAAGCAGTCTACAGTTCTTAGTGCCATCAGTGGTCGTTTTTAGGCTTTGAATTTGGAGCTAGCTGAAAACTTGGTGCCCACCAGATTGATGTGAAGAACTTGTCGAGCATGACTTGTATGTCATAGTTCTAACAGATGTAGCCCCCTCTTGGAGATTCTGCAATGAAGTCTGAGGAAGAAGATGAAGAACAGTTTGATCTGAAGGTTGTAGTTTTATGCTAAAAAAAAGGGTATGAGCATATAGATAAGTGATTTATTTAGGATCTAAATTTTTTTATTTTTATTTTTTTTTAATTTTCATAAATTTATCAACAGAGCACAGTGACACTGGCACAGCAGGAAGTATTGTTGCCTCACAGCTCCATGCTTTGCAGTTCAACCCTGAGCTTAGGTTACAAGTTTGTGTAGATTTTCACATGTTCTCCACACCTGGAGCTTCCCACAGGTTCTGCATGCCATCCTATCTTGCAGAAATAGAAAAGAAAAAAAAAACAAGCTAGTAAGGTGAATAGGTTATTCCAAATTGCCCTAGATGTCTGTGTGTGTGTGTGTGTGTGTGTGTGTGTGTGTGTGGTGCGCTGTGATAGTGATGGTCTGGACTGTCTGGGGAACCTGTCTGGGTTCTTTTTTTTTTTTTTTTATGAGCAGTTTTCTGATTTCATGTGACCTTGAGCTGGTTAATGTAAATGAATTAATCAAAAATGAATCAAATATGAATCAAATTTTTCAAATGAATGCTTTTAAGCCTTAGCTTAAACTTGAGTAATGAATGAGATCATGTTGCATAAAACATGTCCTGACTAATGTCTGTAATTTCATTTAAAATGATTAACTTTTTGTTTTTCAATACTTGCATATATTTATAAATTTGTAATATTTGTATCACTTAAATATAATGCTAATTAGCCACTAAAGCGCTGCAACACAACCTCTTTTTTTTTTTTTTACTTGTAATAAAGAGCTCTGATTTGCATGTACAAACTGATGAATCGCATGGACACTTAATGGACATATTGGATGATTTACAAAGAGTAATTGTGTAAATTATATCACCTAGTAGGGAAGGGAAACGATATTTAAATGAGTTTTTTTTTAATTGTTTTTAATTACCATGGCGAGTTCTGGAACTGAAACTCTTTAGAGATGTTATTAGTCACTGTAATATTGATATTTATTGTATATATGTTTGGGTAGAGGGTTAATGCTAGATATGAGTAATATTTTATATTCAATTCAATTCAATTAATTTGTATAGCGCTTTTAACAATGGACAGTATAGCGTATATTTAACAATGGACAGCTTTACAGAATTATAGAAACATAGAAAAAATTAAATTAAATTTAAGTTTAAAGTTAAGTTACTATTTATCCCTATTTTATCCCTAATGAGCAAGCCTGAGGTGATGGTGGTGAGGAAAAAGTCCCTGGAAGAAACCTTGAGATGAACCAGGCTTAGAAGGGAACCTCATGCTCATTTGGGTGACACTGGACAGTACATGTAAATACATGTACAGTTCACATGTAATGCTGCAACCAAGAGCTCCTGAGGAACTAATAGTTCAGCATAGTTTCTGAGTTCATTATATGCTTCCTTCCTGCCAAAGGCTTACTAATGCAATCGCAGTTCAAAGTCTCTAAGTGGTTCTATCCACAGCAGTCCCCTGGGTCACAGGCTGTTCACACAGATCTATCCCCAGCAGCAGTGAGAACCACCAAGTGATGAGACTCGAACCATGGCTAGAGTGTCTACACTAGAAGCAGCACACTAGAAAATCAGAACACTGGGAACTCGGGAGTGGAAGTTAAAGAAAGAGAGAGAGAGAGAGAGAGAGAGAGAGAGAGAGAGAGAGAGAGAAAGAAAGAAAGACCACTGCAAAATAATCAGTTTCTTATGTTTTTTTTCTTCCAGGTGCATGTATTGGTGAGATGAACAGTTTTGTTTCATTTTTTGTGAACTGTTGACAGTATTTCTCCTAAATTCAAGATATAACTATTGTTATTTAGAGTGTATATTTAAAGGAAATGACAACACATCAAAATACCCCGAGATCATGCAGTATTTGCAGAGCTTTAATAAATCAAATAAAACAAAATGCAAATAATTTGTAAACAAATTGTGTTAATGCTTTGGTTAAATAACATTAAGAAATCAGTATTTGGTGGAATAACCCCGATTTGCATGTGATTTGGCTCCATGCTCTCCACCAGTTTTTCACACTGCTGTTGGGGAACTTTATACCACTCTTTTTGCAAAAAGGCAAACAGCTCAGCTTTGCTTGATGGTTTGTGACCATCCATCTTCCTCTTGATGACATTCCAGAGGTTTTCAATGGGGTTCAAATCTGGAGATTGGGCAGTGCGCTCTTATTTTCTTTCCAGAGCTGTATATTCAGTATATACTGAATCAGTAGATTGAATGTTGGCATTATTTGTTGTCTTTTTTATATTACATTTAATTAAATTAATTAATTTACAGATTTTTGTCAAGTGGTTAATCTAATAAAAGAAAGAATTCAGTGGTTTTGTTTGCACTAGTTTAAGGTATGTATGTGTGTTTGTGTTGTGGGTCCATGGTCACAATCACGGTCACGACCAGGGCCTCAAAAACCCACAGTCCGACCCTGGTGCTAAGATGCGACAGAATGAAATATGTTAAAGAAATATAAGAATGCGAAATAAATGAACAGGCATGAATCTGAGTCGCATACAGAAATGTAATACCCTTCACTCGCATTAATTAGTGTACATCCTGAACAAATATTTGCTTATAGCAAACACAAAATCCCCTGTATTCCCTGTTAGATTCATCAGCTTGCACGTTTTATTTCTGTTATCAAATTTGCAAATGGATTTATAATGTAATATCATATCACACTTACAAGCAGCAGTTAAATTATATTCAGATTTGTCACAGGGAACGTTACAGAAGGGCATTCACAACATTTGCAGTACCATTGTATAATAGTTCACCTGTGTGTGACAGGTGATAACACTATCATTTTGCACTACTAGATAGATAGATAGATAGATAGATAGATAGATAGATAGATAGATAGATAGATAGATAGATAGATACTTTATTGATCCCAATGGGAAATTTACAACTTACAGCAGTATCCACAAACATAGGTAATAAGGTAAATCATAAAAAATAAACTACTATAACTATAACTATAACTATTAACATCATTATATTCTAGATACTCAAGGTACTTTATATTCATTATCTACTGCCAGTTTGCACATATGTACTGTGCTGTAAATACTTACTTACTGTAAATATTTAAGATTTTCTTCCTTCTTCTTAACCTCTCTCTCTCTCTCTCTGTCTCTCTCTCACACGCACACACACACACACATATATATATATATATGCACACGCACACACTGCGCTGCTATAACACAAGAATTTCCCTCATGGGAAATCAAAGTCTATCTATCTATCTATCTATCTATCTATCTATCTATCTATCTATCTATCTATCTATCTATCTATCTATCTATCTATCTATCTATTATTTAGCATGTGAATTTAGTGACTTTCTTTCTATCCTTGTGTCTTTGTTTGTGCTGTTTTGCTGCTGAGAAGAAGGGATAGTGAGGTGTTGATGTAGTCCAGCACAAGCAGCTATTGTAATGTAGTGTGCAGAATGTGGCAGGCTCAGCCTCACCTCAAGGTCAACTCCTTGTGAAGAGAATACACATCAAGCTCTTTTGGCTAGAGTATCTCTATCTCTCTCTCTCTCTTTCTCTCTCTCTCTCTCCTCTATGGCCAGCAGCTGCTGATAAAGATTCATCAAAAGTATTAAATGCCCTATGAAATAGGAGAGAGCGATTTACTGCACACTTTCTGAGAAGGGCACAAAAATAGATTGAAAGTTTGTATTTGTGTAGTAAGATGAAAAGACATTTTATCTGTTTTTTTTTTTTTCATTCAATCTCCTTTGTTTAATAAAAAACACTTCCCTACTTTATTTCACTTTTTTTTTCTTTAAAATGCAAATAACCAAAATTAGGTTTTGTGACCACTGCTTTTGAAATGTACCACATTCATAGAAAAATTGTCTGCAGGCGTGTTCACATAAAATAAATAAATAAATAAAAAAATTGGCCCTTTCTAATAATAAGGTAATATTGTTACAGGAAATGTTCTAAAAATTTCAAATTGTTATTTTCCAGAACATTCCATATTTATTTTTATGATCATTTTCCAGAACTTTCATAGTTTCATACAACTTTCTAGAACTTTCCAGTAATATTAATAGTAAACAAAATACAAATGGTTTAAACGCACCAGTTTAGTTTAGTTTAGTTTAGTTTAGTTTAGTTTAGTTTACTTTACTTTAGTTTAATTCAGTTTAGTTTAGTTTGAGCTGCCTAAATGGAAACGTTCCAGCATTTTTCTGAAATTATATCAAGAAGCTGTAAGCATCCGCTAGACCAATTTTTCTATGTCTGTGGAGAATTTATCGAGACAAGAAAGAAACAGTACTCCGTGGAAGCATTTGCTAGGATGTGTGAGGCCTACAAGGCATATTTTGACATGCCTGTCAGGGATCAAGACAAACCATGTTCACCTCATTTCACCTGCCAGCACTGCAAAAACTCTAAAAGGTAAGAGACAATTGGTTTCAATTTAAGGTTTCAAAAAATATCATAGAAAAAAAAAATATTGCGAGACTCTCTTACACACAAGTCATGGAGGAAATAAATGTATTTTTTCCTACAATTTTACTTGGGAAAAAACCCAGCCATAAGGTTCTCTGTCTGAAGAACTTGGCAGGAACTCACTGACCATTCAAGCAACTGATATTTTTCATGGTGGACCCTTCCAAATATCAGAGGAACAAGAATGCACTCTGAGGTCTTCCTTCATTCATTGCTCTCATGCCCTGAGATTCTTATACCCATACCTCTCATGGACAGAGAGCAGCCATCTTCATAAGAGAGAGCGAAGAATTCAATTCAATTCAATTTATTTGTATAGTGCATTTAACAATGGACATTGCCTCAAAGTAGCTTTAGAGACGTATAGAAACATAGAAAAATGATAATGTTTGAAGTTAAGTTACTGTTTATCCCTAACATTTATCCCCAATGAGCAAGCCTGAAGCAATGGTGGTGAGGAAAAAGTCCCTGAGATGATATAAGGAAGAAACCTTGAGAGGAACCTCATTTGGGTGACACTGGACAGTAAATAATGTAAATGTAAATAATGTCCTTTCTTCAAACGTTTATATACACATGCAATTGTGCAACCAGGAGCTCCGGAGGAACTAACGTGAAGGCATTGTAGATCCAGATTACAATTTCAGAGGTAGAGCTGAGGAGAGAAACCCATACTACACCAACCAATAAGACCTCAAAGATTTGCTCAGAAATCTCGGTCGCTCCAAGTCCATTTCTAAACATTGAAGTCTAGGCTCAAACAGTGGAACTTGATGGATGAAAGTGATCACCAATATATTTTTTTTTCATCTGCTTCTGCCAGAGTGTTTGAGGCAACTGGAATTGCATGGCAACAAGTGATGTCTCTTCATGGGCAGCTCATCTAGGAACCTCAATGCCATGTTGCACATATGCCATGATGCATAACATAAAGAAGTAATGATCTCTTCTCCTGGCTTACTGGATGTACAACAAAGAGGATCACAAAACAGCATCAAGACATTGCTGGATATCGTGAAATATGATGAGTACAGATGGGAGGTCAGAGAAGACTGCAAATTGGTGGCATTCCTGATGGTTCCCCAAGGAGGAGATTTTATTTGGGACAGTAGGGACACCCAGGCATGACCGACTTCACTGAGGAAAGGAACATCCAGAAGGTGCTGATGACCATTGCACATCAGGTATCTTCAAGACTTCTTCCCTAAGCTGTTCTAGGTAAAAGTCAAAGCTGGTGTCTTCATTGATCCACAGATAAAGAAGATCCTGGAGTGCAAGGAATTCCACAAGAAGCTCACTAGGAAGGAGAAAACAGCTTGACTGAGCTTTATTGCAGTGGTTCAGAGCTTCCTACTGTAGGCAACCACAAAGCTGAAAATACATAGAACTGGTTAAGACACTGGTACAGGATGTCTCTCAATGTCCATATATGTGATGCTTATTTTAATAAATTCAAAGATAAGATGGAAGCATACTCACCATAGTTCCACCATCACATACTGGACATTCGAAAGCCACTAAAAAGGACAATATAATGAGAATATTATGAAAAACAACATTTTTGGGCTGTTTTGTGACAGTGATTTTCAATATAATCATAATTTTTGAAAAACCACTCACTTCTAATACTTCTGTGGTCATTGTGGTATAACTACTGATTTCCAAATCTTTTGTTGCCATTTCTATATGAAAGCAAGCTAATTTTTTTTTTATTAAAATGTATACAAAATGATGCACATTCACCCAGTACCTTAATAAAATTGGGAACTTTTTAAAATAATAATTATTAATATTAGTAGAAATTTGTGTCTTGATCACAAAAGCAAAGTTTGAAAGTATTAATAACCATTTTCTAAAAGACAAAATATATATATATATATCTGGTTTCTCATGTATGAAACAAACAAAATGCATCATAATTTTCTTGTTAACCCTAGGAAATTGTGAGAAGCTTTGACTACATTTTCGGTATGAAAATGATCCAGTTTACAGGGTGGATGGTCACTAAATCACATGCAATCATAATTCAGCATGCAGGGTCATTTTCATTTGCTTCCTGCTTGCCTCAAATACATGCTGTGCTCTGAGTAGCCTGACCCTACCAATCGAACAAACCCGAGTTTGACACTCCTTTGCCCATGTCACATACAAATAACAGTATTATCATGAAAAAAACTTTCTTATACTACTTTTAAGATCTGATTTATGAAATTGGCAAGTTGGTACAGTTATATAAAATGCTGAATGGCAATTTAGGATGTTATTTTTCATTAATTAAACTTCTATTCTACAGACACATACACACATTAGGTCTATTTCTTTTCTTTCAAACAATTTCTTACAGTGCGACATCACTATATTAGGGCTAGGACAAATATACCCTACTTTATTTTACAAATGTGAAGGAATATTGGGTAAAATTGTGTTTATAATTCAGCTGGTTTCAGGGCTTAATAGATGTTCTCTGTCTTTTGTAATATGGTAAGTTTGGTTGATGTCTTTCAATCATCTTTTCATTAATTTATTTTCTTGTGATTTGTGGTTTCATTTAAAGTGACACATGGGACTTTTATCTTTGGGAGAGAAACTTCCTAGATAGGGGAATATGGATTTTATTCTGGCTGTAGGGCACACTGAAACAGGAAGACCTACTGAAGTATAAGAGTCAAGGTAAGAGTCAAGAGTCAAGCCAGGAAGTAGCACAGGGGCATGCGTGTTAGGAATTATTTGTTTTTTGAGGACTATTTCCAGATTGTTCTCATTTTTTTAATATAAATATTTTTTTTATTTAATAATTTATTGCCTTTATTATCACTACATATACATTACAGTACAGTCGAATTATTTTCTTCACGTATCCCAGGTGAGGAAGTTGGGGTCAGAGTGCAGAGGCAGCTATGATAAAGCGCCCCTGGAGCAGGAAGGGTTAAGGCTTGCTCAATTGCCCAGCAGTGGAGCTTGGTGGTGATGGGGCTTGAACCCCAATTCTCCAATCAACAACCCAAAGCCCGGAGCCACTACTGTCACCATTTGCCTCTGATTTAATTTCATATCCAGATCCAGGAGAGAACTTGGCATTGTTGTTTATGGTTGGACATTCATCATGTTTGGCAGTAGGGATTATTTCTTCTTTTTTGGGACCGTTTTTCATTTTTGGGGCTCCATTAGTAAGAATAGAAGGAAAATACATCCCAAGCATGGACTGTTTGACCAAGACTTCTTGGCTAAAATTTTTTCTGATCTGATTTTGGTATCAGTACATTGTATATGTGTCTGCCTTTCTGTGTTTTTTCAAGACTTTAGACAGCTTCTGTTATATTCAATCATGTGTTGTGGGTTTCCTGAACTCTGAAGTAACTAACTAAACAGGTTTTGTTATAATAGAATACATATTCTATATGTATTCTATATGTATACATATAATAGCGTTAGTTAATATTCCTGTGCCAGATATACACATATACCTAGATATGCATGTGATATGACATTATCCTGGCTGTCCTGTTTATTTTTTTAATTTTTACTATATTTACTAAGAGCACCACCACATGAAAAGAGTCAGATCTGAAAGGATGTGGAAATAGTGTGGAAGTTAACTCCCACTTCACGTTTGCAAGATGTCTGAGGGTAAAATGGATCATTTCAGAGAACAGTAAATGACCACAAACAACCAAGCACCTCAAGTGGGCGGACATGTTCAGGAATCTGTAGTATTATATTAGAGAATATTATGGTTGAAATTCAGCTAGTTGTGAGGACTGCTGCTGTGATGTGTGATGTATAATGGCTTTTGTATGTTAATGACTGCTGCAAGAGAAAGGTGTCTTCTGTGGTCTTAGAGCATAGAGGAGGGGAAAAATTTTGGCTGTACTGCCAAAATTTTGATATACAACAGGTGATATACAACTATATATTGCTAGGTGTTATAACTTATTATTATTATTATTATTATTATTATTATTATTATTATTATTATTATTATTATTATTATTATTATTATATCTCATTATTCTTGTTATGCCTACACTACAATATGCTGACTCAATGGCTAATGATGAATGGACTAGGCTAAAAAACAAAAAAAATACAAATAGAAAGAAAAACCCCACAATACTTAGTAATACTTTATTAAAGTTAATTATCTGAAAAAAAAAATAAATAAATAAAAATAAATAAATAAAAATTTGTACAGTTATAGTTCATAAAGAAACTAAATGCAAACAAATGCAATAAAAGCAAATATTAAAGAATACTATTTTAATAATTGTTGTTTAAAAAATTATTTTATGGTTGCATAGCAAATAGTCAATATGAAAATCTGAATATTGTCAGAAATATAATGGCCTTAAATTTCAACCATTGTTCCAAGTCATACCATGTCTTTTGTCAGACATAATTGTTCAGTAGATGTGTTAAGTTCAGTCAATCAATAAATCGAAATGTGAATCCAAAGCTAGATTTAATGTCTCTTCTTAAACTTAAAAATGTAGCTTGTGCATTGGACCAATGGCAACAAATCTTAAGGTGTCATAGTAATTCAAGTGAAAATGTTCAGACCGTCTGACACCGTATTGTGCTTCCTGTATTTTTATGAGCTGCATTTGTTGTTTGAAAAATCATGTTATATCGTTCTATCACTCAGTGGTCGTTAGTTAAGGCCTAAGGAATGCAAAACACACAAATAATGTTTACACGAAAAAGATGCTCCTGTGGATTCACTGTTGCTCTCCTACTAGGTTCTTGATTAAGATGACTATTCATAGACTATAAATGCTAGCAAAATATCCGAATAGAAAGCAATTTATTGAGTGACTGTACTGGGGAAATTGCATGGCTGTACATCGATTTGTCCAGTCTTGCAACCCCCACACCTCTCAACAATGCCCCCCACCTACCTCTGCCCCCCACAGCTTGATTAAGGAACACACACATCTTGGATATAGAAAATAAATGTCCATGCTCGCCACAGACGTCTGCTGTCTCACATTTCTTATCAATCCCTTCTGAACATCACAGACCTGACATGTTGAGCTGAATCTGCTATCCCAGCATCTACCACACTGAGGCAGAGTATCTTTCCAAATGCTATACAACTCACTGGAGTGTGCGTTTAATCAGCATCTCTTCCCACCCTCACAGAGGTATCATCCCCAGAAGCCGAGACCGATATGGCTTGATAATTAGAGGGTTCATTTCATATTGCCAGGGTAGATTCAAGCAGGCTGGAAGGACAGGTCATATTCTAATTGCTGTTGGTTGGTGGTTTATAATTAGACTTGTACTCTATACCAATAGTCAAAGACATAGGATCATACCCTAGAAATGACCATGACGATCACTAAAGTTTACAATCACATCCTATTAAATATATTATTGTTACTGTTATTTCAAGTGGTGTGTTGTATGTCTATACACAAATGCATTTGTATAATCTCAATAATCCATAATGATTTAGCATTTACGGTCCAAACAAGAGCTGACTAAACATAAATCACGTATCGTTTCCCATCTCACAAACACAGAATTGCCAATTTAATATTCATTTCTATTTTCTCTACAGCTGCTCTGTGACAATATCCATTGTTAAAAGCGCTATACAAATAACACTGAATATACTGAATTGAGTTGAATGATAATGCCCAAAGATTGCACAAACTATTAGCCTTCAATAGGTTCCACAGGAGACTGTGAGGAATTAAAAACATCAGCATTCTTCTTTTTTTTCCTAGGTATCAAAAACTTTGACCTGTAATGATTCTTAAAGGGCAGATCGTTGATGGGAGGTTAGGAGTACTGCAAGGAGATTAAGAGAGGAAATTGGAGCTTGAGCAATGGCTGACTCTTCTTGACCTATGCTAGCTCACATTGCTTTATTGCACTTAAATGACTTGTCAACACACTGCCACATAAAATAAAGATAATGTTCCCTTTTAAGATGCATTGAAGCAGGCATCATGAGTTGGGTTTGGAACAGCTATCTCGGAATATCTTGAATAAGGAACGGTAATTACTTTACCGTTAACATTCTTAAAAAAGGAGAGTTTAAATAAATCACAAATATTTTTTCTACCACCATCCAGTGCAGCACTTTGACCTTCACCATATGCAGAATTTTAAAATTGGATTTAAAATGGTCAAAAACCTTGTTTACATGCTACACACATGATATGTTTTCAAGTAGCATAAGCGCATATGAAAATTATCAATTTTCATAGACATGTAACTGACTCACTGTCCTCAACATGACCCTGACAATCTATTATGACAAACCATTAAAGAATGCTTTATTTTTTGTCACATGTACATTACAGCACAGTGAAATTCTTTCTTTGTATCTCCCAACTTTGAAAGCTGGGGTCAGAGTGCAGGGTCAGCCATGATACAGCGCCCCTGGAGCAGAGAGGGTTAAGGGCCTTGCTCAAAGGCCCAGCAGTAGCAGCTTGACAGTGCTGGGGCTTGAACCCTGACCTTCTGATCAACAACCAAGAGCCTTAACCGCTTAAATGCATCTGAAATGTCATGTGGTTTTCCATAATTAAATAATTCAAGAAATGAAACTGTTAAAATTTGGTATTCTCTATAGTCTTAGACTGACAGGCCATATAGTGATAAACATATTGCTTGAATTGAGGCATGTATGTTGATCATTAGGAGCATATGTTGATTATTATTTTAGAATTCACTGAACACATGGTGGTATGAGAATGAAATTTCAATGCAGGTATAAGAATTTCAAAGTCAAACATCAAAGAAAAAAAGACAGAAAGACAGACGGCTGGTAAAATGAGATTCTGTTCATAGTTACACCATAAAAATATTGTTTTAACCTGGTTAGTTATACATATAACTTATATATACATATAACATATAACTTACAGGTTATAACAATCCAGTCGTTTTGCCACTGGCATGGTATCAAGGACTCTAAGTATTGGCACCTCATTATTCTTAATTGCATTGCAATTGCTAAGTAGAGGTCTATTGTTCATAGACCTCTACTTAGGTCTAATATCATTTATTAGATTTAATGTTCTTGTATGATCACCTGATTGTCTTTGAATGGTTTGGCTGCAGTTCATGCACCATCACCACCACCACCACCACTACCACCACCAACAACAACAACAACACTACCACCACCAGCAAAACAACATAGGTGCTTGTAAGAACAACTAACATTATATGCATATCAGCATGTTTTTCCACTACAGGATATGTTAACATGCCCTCATACGCTTATGTTTGCAACGTCTATCTGATTAGTTTAGTACATGTACTACTATCACCACAAGCGGCACTATTGGACTGAAAATAACTTTAAATGAGCATACTGAAGAGCAAATAATAAATATTCCACCCTTTTTCATATTTCTATATTGGTCCGTGTATTCACTGTTCAAATGATACAGTTGTCTCTGGCCTTTGTGCGGATATTTAGGTCACTGAACCTTTTCTTCAGTAATGGTCAGTGATCAGTCTTTGCCATGGCATTAGTGAGTGACATACAGCTGCATAGAGTTATTGATCCATTCCTTTCTACAGTATGTACATATAATATATGTAACAGTATATAAATATACAGCTGAGGTCATATGTTTACAAAAAAACTGACGGATCAGATTAGATTAGATTAGATTAAACTTTTTTGCCATTATGCAACATGTACAAAGCCAATTTAATGCAATTAGAATCTAACCAGAAGTGCAAAGTATATATATATATATATATATATATATATATATATATATATATATATATATACATATATATATGTATATATATATATATATATATATATATATATATATATATATATATATATATATATATATATATATATATATATATATATATATATATAAAGGTTACAAAGTATATAAAGTGCAAAGTATATATATATATATATATATATATATATATATATATATATATATATATATATATATATATGTATATGTAGATATGTATATATATATATATATATATATATATATATATATATATATATATATATATATATATATATATATATATGTATATATATATATATATATGTATTGAACAATTCAACAATTTTCAAAGTTCAAATATATGTGTTTTCATTTTTTTACAGCCCTTCAGAAGCTACATAAGATATTTATATGTTTCCCAGAAGATAAAATAATCAAGATTTACAATGTCCAAAAGTTTACACTCCTGTCTCTTACTGCATTGTGTTGCCATCAGTGAAAGTTTGCAATATGTAGAAAGTTTGTGTATGAGTCTCTTAGGTATCCTCTGTGGGAAATGATGCATCTATGGTTAAAACAATGTACAATAAAATCTGTACTTTAATATGGTCTTGTATAAAATGTAGTAAATAAATAAATAAATATATACATAAATAAATAAATATTTGGCCCCAGAATTCCTACTCACATCTGATTTTTTCCATATTCTAATCTTGCTTTATAATATTATTATGCAGAGCCTGGCTCCTAAACTGACTAACTTTTCAAAATAAAAATAAAAATAAGTGAACCAGTGCCAAATATTGCTTCCATATTTCTTTTGCTGTATACAGGATCTACTCTTGTAAACAGTGAATGCAATTGTAATCTGTTATAAACAGTGTATATATATATATATATATATATATATATATATATATATATATATATACTGTATATAACAGATTACAATTGCATTCACTGTTATATATATATATATATATATATATATATATTTATATATATATATATATATATATATATATATATATATATATATATATATATATATATATATATATATATATTTATAGAGAGAGAGAGAGAGAGAGAGAGAGAGAGAGAGACATAGAGAGAGAGAGAGTGGATTCACAGAGGATAATTTACCTGTCTGTGGTAAACAAAAAATTCAAAGAACTATGAAGAATTTTCATTAACCAGCCATCAGTTTTTCCATCACACGAAAGCCTGCTTCTATTTATTGCCTTTCTATCTCAAAGACTGGCCTATATATATATATATACACTACCAGTCAAAAGTTTGGACACACCTTTTAATTCAATGTTTTTTGTTTAGGGATTTATTTTCTACATTCTAGAACAATACTGGAGATTTCAAAACTGTATGAAATGTGTCAAAACTGTATGATATTTCAAAACTGTATGTATGAAATAACACACATGGACACTTTTTGGACTTACAACAAAAAACAGTTGTTATTTTAAGACACGAAGGTCAGGTGTTCTGGAATAGTTCTTGCAAGAACAGTATTGTCAAGTGCATTTGCAAAACCCATCAAGCACCATGATGAAACTGGCTCACATGAAGACCATCCCAGTAAAGCAAGACCAAAACTTACCTCTGCTGCAGAGGAGAAGTTCATTTAGAGTTACCAGCCTCAGAAATCACCAATTAACAGCACCTCAGATTGGAGCCGTTATGAAGGCTTTACAGAGCATCAGTAGCAGACATATCTCAATATCAACTGTTCAAAGGACATTATTGTGTATTTCGGCCGCCTTCAGCATTGTCTTCAGACTGTAAGACATAAGAATAAATGTATATGAAATGATAAGAGGTTTCCTATGCTTCATTACTCCAATAATAAAATGGCATTAAAGTAATTATGGGTTCCTGTCATAATTAGGGCCATAAAGGCCAAAATCCATATCTGACCCACTGTTCGTTCCAGGTGAACTACTGAGTTAATGCAATTCTCCTGTCAAAGCCTGCTGTGACTGATGTTTTTCATTATTAGTGTCTTCTAAGGCCAGACAAATAGCAAGCATTATCACATCCAAGCCAAGCATGAGACTAATCAGAATGTATTTTGGCTTTAATTTCATGAGGTAAAATATTATTCTCAATTTGTGTCTCATTTTGTCATATTAACCAGGCACTATCGCTAAAATGGATTGCCTTCAATTAAGGTGGAATAATACAAATGTTTAGTAAAATGAGTAACAGAAGGACAAAACACATTAGGAGATATTACAGTGTTAATATGCCACCTCTGGAAAAACTCTTCCTTTTCAGTGTAAAATTGGTCAAAGTTAGCGAGAAGACGCAGTTGTGTGGCAAAGCTACATATCATTATAGTTTTTGGTATAATCTCAAGATCTTATGTAAATTTCTAGCAAGGAGCATCATTTTTATATGCATGTGGTTTGCACACATCTTAACCATGGATAACGTTTCCTTTGAGTTGGCTTGTGCAAATTTAAATATGCCATATAATTTGAACATTATAGCTAGGCAGAAGATTTCCTTTTAACAAACTCACCCATGGCTTTCCTGCAAGCTTCTAATATTTAAAATTGCCTGAGTCCATTCCCCACACTTTTGTACAGTGACCGAGAAGTGCAGACTTCAAAATAACAAAATAACAAATCTGAAAATACATGGACAATTCAGACAAATACTGGAAAAGGTAGGTATAGTTTGTGAATGAAATCCTTACTGCTGATTGGAAGAGACATCTGTTACTCAGTATATTCAGGAAGTCCAGCAGGCTGTAAAAGCAGAAAGTGGATTGGTGTGTATATGAACGCAACTCTGCTCTTATAGCATTCCTTAAATCTTTTAATCTGGAATAGTTTTGTCTTTCATACATACCTGCGTTCTTCAGGCGTGTTTTTAGACATCACAAACTCTAAAAAAAATCTTTATGCCATGATACACTATCAGCATATCCAAAATCACAGCACATTCCTCAAAGCAGCATTGAATGAATTCCATTATGAGATACGTAATCTTAAATAAATATAGTATAATATAGTTTCTTATTAAATATAATATAATGTTATTTTCTTAGATTTAAATTTGCACTATCAGAAATGGTTTAAAGTGAACACAGAACTCCACACATGTACAAGAAATGAAGTTAGATACACAATTTCCTACTTCTTCTATATCTTGAGTGACAGGTGTCTCATCCAATCAGAGGTAAGAATTCTATTTGCAACTTACTGTATACCTACCTTTTCTGGTTTGTCTGAATTGTCCATGTGTTTTCAGATTCGTTTTTTTTTTGTTTGTTTACTGATTTGTTATTTTGTTTTTGAATTTGTTATCTTCTGTCATGATTTGTTGTTTTGTTTTTGGATTTGTTATTTTGTTTTCGGTTTTGTTATTTTATTTCGTGCTTTGTTATTGTGTTTTTGTTTTCGGGTTTTGTTATTGTGTTTACAGACTTGTTATTGTGTTTTTGAGTTCTTATTTTGTTTTTGGATTTGTTATTTTGTTTTCTTTTTTTTTATTTTATCTTGCACGTCTTGGCCACCGTACTTCTCTTCAGATATAAAAGCAAACACATACTCCTGATGTAGAGCTGGCATTTTAAACAACACACTGTCAATGACACCTCTCTTACATCTCTGGTACCGCAGGACCATTTGTGTTGATTTGTTGGGCCGCAATTAAGGTGCGTCCCGCATTGGCAGTTTGACTTACGCTTGCTTAAGCGGGAGATCGGCCTTGCTGTCCCAACCTCCAAGGATGGTATTTGTCAAGCCAAGGAAGTAAGGGATGACTGAGAGAGAAGGGAATCAATATCCTTCCCTGCATTAGCTGTTCACCAGCTTCAGAGTCAGACTACAGACCATATTACATAAATGACTTAGTGTAAGTGCTGTGCATATGACATATGCTCTCCCCTTTCTATATGCATTTGAGTCGCATGATAAATAAAACAACATACAAGCAAGGGTATAAGAGAGAAGCCGGATAAACGCACTGATTGTGAATTATATGAAACTGTGACAGTCAATGTCACAACTTTATTATAATTATTGTGCCGTGTCTGGTCTTGTCAAATTAAGTGCTTATGATGCATTCATGACCCATAACTGCACATGCACACATTAGAGTGGATGCCTTCTGAGTCTCATTCATTATAGAAGTAATTAAGTCTAGAGATATGTCAGGTCTGTCAAGACAAAATTATACTATAATGTCTCCCAGTATATTGTACGTCCTCCATAAGTAAATACTTTTAAACATACTCTAGAAATCTCTATATTTATGTCCAGCAGAAATTTATGTTCAGCTTATTGTTACCTATATATACAATAACACTATCGATCATTCATGTTATTGCAGTTACGCAAATTCAGTAATAAAGAATCGCAAAACCATTCACACTACTCAAACCCGTTCCCATGTCTTGCAACTTAATCTCCTTGTCTTAGACTCATTGAAATTCCAAACAACAACAAGGGATTCCTCTTATGTGTCCCTTTGCTTACAACATCAATTTAAACACTCCCCATACAATATGTGCTGTAACTGTTAACCACTAATAATGAATTAAGTGGGATCACTTGTTGTTGTATTAATTTAATCGCAGTAGGAATTATGACAGTACTTTGGAGAATGGCGCACCACATTTCCTGCATGTTAACGCTTCAGGCTTAGATACTTAGATTGCAGGACAAGATGTGTTCCTTGGTAATCATG
>NC_080719.1:19875000-19912500 GCF_019097595.1 Hemibagrus wyckioides
TGGAAGAGTAGTTGTAAAAGAAAACCTATCCATCATGTGCATGATGAAGATGTTACATGCTAGTAGCTGGCAGAAAATCTGTAAAACCTCACGCCTCATTAAAAAGGAAAAGGCGTACTTCAATGGATTCGGTTTGGGGTGCAATTATATCGATATACTAATGATCTCATACGTGCAGGTGCCTCAAATGACCAGTCATAAATTTAACTTGCTGGAGATGTCAAATATAGGATCATTAAGATAAGTGCACTGATGGGAGGAACATCATCTTAAGCCACAAAGCAGCAATACACTGGAGTCACCACTAAATAGCAACAACAGCAGCACTAGACTTTGCAGCTGCAGTTCATCAATTAAATTTTAATTAAATTTAATTTATGGAGCTTTTTTCACCAGTGGCTCGGCACAATAACATTAGTCTCGTGAAGTGAGAAAATTATGTTTTTTTCCCCCAACCTTTCCTCAAATCTAATTTGGCTTCCATCTCTAGGCACGTCTGTTGATAACTCACAAAAGTTCACGAATGAGATGATTATTAATCTTTTCTTGAAGGGTTAAAAAAAATGGTCATGTTTTAGCTTTAATTATTTGTTTGGTTATTTTGTTTAAATAAATAATTTCTACAAATTAGTGTGTATTTACAGCAGAACTAGCTGAAAGGTCTTTACTATTTAACCCCTTTATTTGTATCGAGCTGAATGGAGTGTAAGGAGAAAAAGAAAATCTGCTGCCTAGTATTATTCGAGTCACTCAGTCTCAGTCACTTTTTTTAAAACCCTTTTGGCAAAACTCTACAAAAGAGGCAAAAATCAGAGAGATAATCTATTTTGAGGATGAAAATGTTGCGTTTTTCAGCTGTTTTACTTGTTTCACAGAAAGCAGATCAAATTTGATAGTGTGGGCTTTTCAGGGCTTCTGTAGATTATTAAAATATTTCAAATGGCGGATCTTAGCATTGTATAAGCTGCTTGGTCAATATGTGTATATTTATCCACTGCTTTTCTTCCAGCTGAATGTAAAACTGATCTAAGAATCAGAGATGCAATGTGGAAAATGAGTTTCAGGAGAGAAAGAAAGAGAAAAAGAATAAAAAAGTAGAGGGAAAAGCAGGGAATTTAGTGAAGCAATCGTTTGTAACTGATTTAAAATGGAAAGGAAAGGAAAGGAAAGGAAAGGAAAGGAGAGGAAAGGAAAGGAAAAGAAAAGAAGGACAGGTGACAAAATGGTGAGATCAGTGTTAGTAGTTTGAGTAGAACACCACACACACACAGACACACACACACACACACACATACACACATACATATGTTCCCAGTCAACCAATGGTCAAGGTCTTTCAGACTAAATGATGTTCATGCTTATGTGTCCATGGAAAATAAATGTGGCCTTGAAATAAGTTAAAGATGGCTTTATCAGGAACAAAGCAAGGTGACCATTGGCTGAAAACACTCCTCATGCTTTAGATATATGGATACACACGATCTTCCAAACACAAAAAAAAGTCATTATACATGCAAACAAATCTTGCACAAAATATATATTTGAATCTCTCTTTTTTTCTTGTATTGTGTAGATTGAATGCTTATTTTGAATGATCTCCAAACCTGTGGTCAGTAAAGAGACATGATTGCAATTTGAATCTCATGGTTGCCCTAATTAATAATAATAATAATAATAATAATAATAATAATAATAATAATAATAATAATAATAAAGATATTTTAATTACTTGCTTAATTTAATTTCTTTTATTTATTCATTTAAATTTGATTTTATTTTATTTTTTTCAAACTGCTATTTCTGCTCCTTTCCCATCTTTTTAGCAGTGAATGAAAGATCACAGGTTCAGAGATTTGCCAAAACCTAATTAGATGTGTTACAGATGTGTCCCTTCTCTCTCTCTCTCTCTCTCTCTCTCTCTCTCTCTCTCTCTCTCTCTCTCTCTCACCCCCCAACTGTGCTTTAAATATAACTTTGTTATAAATATAAATATACTGTTTATTACTAATGAGGCTTTCTCATCATCATCACCATCATCATCATCTTTAATCTTCAGTGCAAAGTGCAAAAATAAATAAATAAATAAATAAATAAATAAATAAATAAATAAATAAATAAATAAATAAATAAAGGCACTCTGAGAGGGAAAAAAGAAAGAAAGGTAAAGTCCCCTAATAAGCAGCTGGACACATGCTTCAAATACCTCAGACTGATGAAAAAGCAAAACATCTGGTTGCCATTTCTGATTGGTATCATGTCAGACGCTCACTGTTCTGCTCTACTACTGCTTCCCAGCTGCTCAGCATATGGTTCTCAAAGTGCATGTGTACAGATAATTCTAGTCATCAAATCAGCAAGTCTAATGTATGCTGCAGTGCGAACCCTAGTACTTATAATAATAATAATAATAATTCTGTGTGGAAAATAAGCAGTGTGTAAAAAACACTATTGTGGAAAACACTCATTTAGTCATCTTTTGTAGCTGTTTCATTCTGGGCATGGTCATGATGGATGCAGAATCTTGTACAGAGCAGAAAATAATCGGAATAAATTTGATAACACTCTTTAAGAATGCTACATAATCAAAAATGTATTTGTATTTGTACTCTGATTTACCTTTTAACATTTTCATTTCATTTCAGTGCAGAAATACATAACACATACTATTTTAATAAGAACATTCTAGACCATGTATAGTAAATGTGTTTTTGGTGAAGTATCTGTTAGGTTACGATTTCAGATATTACAAACCGTTATGGCATAATGCTTTGGTTTCTTGACCAAATAAATGTAACACATAGCAGAGCATTGCAACAAATCAGTCTAGAATTCAAGCAAAGTTTGTTTTTATTTTATTTTATTTTATTTTATTTTATTTTACAAAAGATAATGGTTCTTTTAATTAATTAATTTATTTTAATTTTTTAAATCTATAATAGTATTAGAGGTTAAAATAATCCATGTTTTGTGTAATAAATAATTTACCAAAATCATTTACAGCAATTTAAAAAAAAAGCGTTACATCCCCTGAGTTAATATTTGGTTTAGGAGAGAAAAAAACAAAGACATTTTATGGTATAAAAAGTATACTTAAGTCTCTGAAACAATGGTTGTGTTATAATGTGACAAAATAACTGTAAGCTTATAAGCATAGTATTTGTACTTTCAGCAATTATATTTAAAATTTTTACAACATCTCAATTTTTCATTCCTGATGAATACAGTTTTCATGTTTCTCATTTCACTACACACTCATTTACAAAACAGCCAGATTTGGTAAACAACTATCCTTTTAATTACCCAGAAGCCTGCTCATGACATGAAGCCCTGGATGATTTGAAGAATGTCGAATGGTCAAAGAAGATTAAAATGTAAGAAGTCATGTACAAAATAAAGCAAAACAATTATTTTATTTGCTCTATTTATGAGTGCTTTGTCTCAGAAGCACACACACACACACACACACACATACAAAGAGAGAAAACCTGCAATGATGTGAAGTTTTTTCATTGAAACATGAAATATTCATGGAAAAATACTCCAGTGTATGAATTCATGTACAACGTGTCATTACATGGCTCGTAGTGAAATCTGTCTGCATTTATAGTTATAGTCAATCTTGCTGAACTAAAACCTCTAGATTAGAGATCACATGCTCTGGACAAATAAAGTCCACCGATAGACTACAGATCAGGCTCGGTAAAGGGTTTCCTGCACATGTTAAAACTGTTCTTCGCTCTACAATGCTGCAAGACAGGCATCACCGCCTTCATGCCTTTTATATTATTTAACTATATGCTGCACAAGACGTTTGTCTCTTGCAGGGTTTAGTATCTACCATGAACGCACTGTGCATCACGGCTTGCTGTGTAGATGCAGAGTGACCATGCTGATTCCTGTCCACGGTTGAAAGAACCTACAATGGACATGGGAGCATCACAACTGAACCATGGACTGGGGTTGGCGACGTCAGTCCTGGAGAGCCATTGCCCTGCAGAGTTTATCTCCAACCCTTCAGGATTATGTAGGCTACAGACAGGTGAGGTTTTTTCAGGGTTGGTGCTCAAATCGTCAGGACATTGCCTACCTCTGACCATGAAAGAAGCAATGGAAGATGAATTGTGGTTTCTTGGGTTGTGTGTGTGTGTTTGTGGGTGTGTGTTTTACCTGGTTGAGAGGCATCAGGATGCACTAAGGGAAGAAGGCAAGCCAGTGGAGGCAGTGTGATGCTCTGGGTAATATTCTGTTGGCAAGCCTTGAGTCCTGGCAGTCATGAGAATGTGTTTTTGACATGTTCCTGCTACCTAAACATTATTGCAGAGCAAGTACACTTATTTCCTAGTACCAGTGTCCTCTTGTAGCACCCTGCTTCACTTCAAAATTTGCTCAGGAATGATGTGAGGAACATCACATACAGCATTGCACTTAAGACTTCAAATTCTTCAGGTCACAATAAAAAAAATCTGGACAAGCAAATCTGATACATGAAAGTTTTCTCTCAAGATCCTCATTAAGGATCTGCTGCTAACTTCTTAGCGCCAGATGCCACAGAACACCTTCACCTAAGGGGAAACCTAGACAAATGAGGCAGGTTATTTTTAAATGTTATAGGTGATCAGTGTAGTCTTGTACCAGTAATAACAAACACATCCCTCCTTTCCACCTCTGAATGAAATGAATGACTACTGAAACAAAGCATGGCTCTAACCAGAGCTTCTGCAGTTCAGCTTTTGGTTGCTAGGGGAGTTTTTATTATTCAACATTATTCATAGCAACCAGTAAAACTGACCTGCAAGGTCAAATTATTCCTCCTGTGGAACACCCACAAAGGAAATATCTCCCTAACATGACCCTTTTTATTAGCTTGGCATGGGAATATTGCCATCTGGGACCAGGATTGTCAATCCCTGTAATATTGTGCTTTTAATAAGCTCCAACAAATAAGCTGAGTAATAAGCTCAATCAAATATACACAGATCGGAGAGAGAGAGAGAGAGAGAGAGAGAGAGAGAGAGAGATACAGGTCAGAGAATGAAAGGGAAGAGAGAGAGAGGGAGAGATATACAGGTCAGAAAACCAAGGGGCAGAGAGAGAGAGAGAGAGAGAGAGAGCTACAGGTTAAAGAGAATCAAAGGGCAGAGAACGAGAAATTAATCCACATAACTGTCTGCATTAACTGCTTCATTTCATTAAAAGCAGGGCAACTTTAATCCTTTATTCTCCCAGTCATATGACTCTGGTGTTTCTCAACTCATATAAATGGACATCTAGTAGCTGTAGCGGCGCTGATCAAAAACTATGTTTGAAAAATAAGGCACAGCACTGAGAGAGAGAGAGAGAGAGAGAGAAAGAGAGAGAGAGAGAGATACAGGTCAGAGAATTAAAGGGCAGAGAGAGAGCGGGAGAGATATACAGGTCAGAAAACCAAGGGGCGGGGGTGGGGGGGATACAGGTCAAAAAACTAAGTGAGAAAGAAAGAGAGAGAGGGAGAGAGAGAGAGAGGTCAGAGAATTAAAAAGCAGAGAGAGAGAAAGAAAGAAATAGAGAGAGAGGGGGGTGGTCAGAGAGGTCAACTGCTTCATTTCATTAAAAGCAGGGCAACTTTAATCCTTTATTCTCTAATCATATGGCTCTGGTGTTTCTCAACTCATACAAACGGACATCTAGTAGCTGTAGTGGTACTAGTCAAAAACTATGTAATAATAGCATAATAATCTTCATAATAAATGCATCCTATAAAGCATATTTAACTTATATAAAGCCTGGGCAGTTATAATTTATTTATTTAATTACTTATTTATATAATTCCTTTATTTAATTAGTGTTACCTAGATTATTTCTTATCTCATTATCTTACGTAGATTTATACATATAAACAAAATAGTTCAATTTCATATTTTCTTTTCAATTAAAGCATCAAATAACACTTTTAGGAACTTCTAGGAGTTTCTAGTTAATTAAATAAATCCTATCTATTTTCTTTTTCATTAAAGGAGTGAAGTAATACATTTTTGCAGGTTGTATTTACCTAAAATCATGACCAAGTGTTTGCACCTGATAATTGGCTTTTCCTCTCGAATTTATTTGGATGTTTTTATTTTTTTGTCCTTGGTCATAATTATGTAACAGTTACAGTGAAGATGCGATGCTGTCTAGCTCAGTGGTTAAGGTGACTACTGATTGGAAGGTTGTGAGTTCCACCAAACTACCACTGTTGGGCCCCTGCGCAAGGCCCTTAACCCTCATTTCCTCAGTTGTATAAATTGTAAGTTGCTCTGGAAATGTAAATGTAGAGATATTCACTAATCACAATGTTACTTACTGTGGGTTACTAATTAATGTTAATAATTACTGTTACTTACTAAGGTTTACTAATTAATATTAATACAACACTGTATTAATTAAAGTTTCACAGTAAAGTTTTGAAATTCTCTACTAATTCTGTTGCATTGGATTGTCTATACATGGCCTTGACTGTTTGCCAAAGAACTACACCTTCTTCTTAATGGCTACTTGTCATATAAAGGACCTTATATAGTCCTTCATTTGTTTTCAGATGTGATGTGGTGTGATATTGGTATAATCGCATTTTGCTTGACTCACTGAGTTTAATGTTAAATTACAACACATAACTATAAATACTGGTAAGGCACACCTAGAAATACAAACCAAAAAGACCAGACAGCAAAGGGCAGTCTTTTTTTTTTTTCTTGTTTTTTTTTCCATCTGTCAAATTATGCCCGGCTCACCGACCAAGCTCAAACACAAAGCATCATGGGCTCAGTAAATTAGAGACAAAACATGCACAGCCAAACCTAATACAAGCCCAAGATCAAATAAAATCATGCAGAGGGAGTAGTGCAATCGGATAAGCTGGAGGAGGAGAGGCAGGTGAACTGGCTGGTGGTTGGAGTTGTTAGATATGCTAGATTATCTTGCTTACATATCATAACCGAGGAGTGTGTGAGACATGATACATGGGAAGATTCTTTGTTTCTTCTCGGTATTGTGCTTTTTAATTTCTGCTTATTGCCTATACTGAGAATGCAATCAATAAAATTAGCTTTTTTAATATGTTAAGTACACCTCCCCTCACACACACACACACACACACACACACACACACACATACTCTACATAAAGAATAAGGGTTTGTTCAGGTAGTATTGTGAACCTGAGATTTCACTATTATTTTACTCGCATACGCAAAATCTCTACCCTCCAGGAAGACAGGACATATGTCTCCAAGGCATTACTGACTTTAATTAAATATTTAATAACAGCCCAAAACTGAAAGGAACTATGTACTTTTCTTTTTAAGTCCATTGTCAAAGCTGTGTTTTGCTCCTGATTAGATTTCTAGTCATGGCCAGTTCATTCTGATTCTCCTCAGCCTCACATACATACTAAGCCTCAGTAGTTTATCCTTTAACATGTAAAGTAGCTGCTAGGTGCGAAGGTCAGGGGAGCCAAATTAGAGAACCCCTGCCTTCTGACATGGCTCTGTTGAGCAGCCTTTCCATATCTTGTTAACATCAGTGTCTTCTGCTCCGTCGCCTGCCTCACAGGGAATGTAAATCCAGCCCAGATTCTTAAGGTGCTGAGCACATAACCACACTGGAATCATAAACTTGTGGGAGTTGTATGAATATAGAAACGGAGAAGGCTTGTGGAGAACGACTTGATGGAAGAACCGTTAATGTGAGTGGAGAAGAAAGCAAAATGTTTTGTTTGTTTGAACAGTTTAAAACAGACTGTGGTCAAGGGTAAAAAAAAAGGAACCTTATACAATAGAAAGACCAGGTTATGTCACAGACTGAAGAGAACAGAGAGTTTATTTCACAATATAAAAGTGGCTGTAACAACATGACAATAGAAAACAGGAGAATGTAATGTAAAAAGGTAGCTGTGAGTGTAGGAGTGAAGATGCATTGTGGGTGATTGAGTCTTGTGTAGCCATGTTTGGAGTGGAGTGGAGTTTTGAAGTGGAGTGAGAACTGGGAGACTGGTAGCTCAGTGGATAAGGATATGAAGGTTGTGAAAATATTAAAATCCCAGGACCACCACTAAGCTGCCCCTGCTGGTCCCTGAGCAAGACCTCTAACCGCCCCTTAAATGCTCAGTTGTGTAAATGAGATTAATGTGAATCGCTTCGGATAATAAGGGAGTCTACCAAATTCCATAAATGTAAAGAAGTTGGTGATGTTGCGGGACATGACACTTCGGGTCAATTGTTGCTGCTGAATTTCAGGAATAATTTAAAAAAAAGCAAGGAATCTAAAGCACTTTTGGCAGACACCCTTATCCAGAGCAACTTAGAATTTATCTCATTTTTATACAGCTGAACAGCTAAAGGTCAAGGGCCTTGCACAAGGGCACAGCAGTGGCAGGTTGGTGGACCTGCAACTCGAACTCACAACCTTCCAATCAGTAGGTCAACACCTTATCCACTAAGCTACCACATCTCTTTTGGAGCATTATACTGATAGCACCAGGATTTATACTCATACCTTTTTTTTTGATCACCAGAGCAAAACTGCTGAGCACACACTTACCTTTCACAAAAGTAAACCATGTGCACCTTGATAAAATGACAACTGGGTGCAATATTTTTTTCTGATTTATAAGCTTCCAGGTCACTTAATATACTGTAGACCCTACTTTATCTTTCTTTAGCCTTCTTTTGACTATTCGAGTGGAAGCACTGTCTCCTGTGAACAAATAGCAAAAATGGATCAATAAGTAGATAAGTAGTAAATCTAAAGGCATTTCATTAGGTGGTCAGCAATCGAAGGTACAAGGTAACAAATGAAAATGTGAACTGTTTTCAGATGTTACGTCGCAGGTTAACATAAGCCCTTGAGGCACCTAAGGTTAATATAGTTTCCCTGCAAAGTTCAAGCCTTGACTGTTTAACATTTATTTTTAAGCAGCCATTTTAAGACAGCCCAAAGGGTGGGGAAACAGTAATAAATCTTCAGCAAAGGTCCCCGAAGCCATTCCGGGATTCCAGTCTAAACGAGGAAAGGTTTAAGAATGAGAGAGACAGAGAAACACTTTTAAACAACCTGAAAGTTAAACTATTAACAAAAGTTAAGGAGAGAGTTTTGTGCTTGTGTTTGCTTTTTCCTTTTCTTTTTTTTGCTTCTCAACATCTAGAAAGTATTCATGAAGCGTTTGTTACATATCCTGCTACCATTGTGTAGCATCATGATGTGATGAGGTAGAATCAGAGAGGTTGGATGCAAGCACTGGGCGTTTTCAATAACAAAAAGTCACGAAAACAGAAACATGCAAAATTATTGGGACAGCCTCAAAATTAGGAATATGCAAAAGTATAGGAACATGCGATCACTGGTACAGATAGGATCGTCCAAAATCGGCAGGCAAAAATACTCAAAAGTGTCAAAAGGAAAAATCACAGGAATATCAGTGCTAATTAGGAATATAATCGGAGTCAAAAAACGGTAAAATCACAGCAAGTAACAAATGACTTTGTAACACCTCTGGAACTAGAGCATATACCTATGGAACTGAGCATATACCTCACATCAAGGGGGGTTAGAAATGTGAGAAACAAACATACATAATGAGAAGCAGGTGTACATAATTAAAAGTCTGGTGACTGAGAGTGTGGGAGTGCACAGGGTTGCTGGGAGTTGAAGTCCATAGCGGCTCATTAGTAGACGGATTTTTCTGAGAATGATACAACAGTGTGAATGCTATAGTCACCAGATAAAAAATCAAAAACTTCACAATAAAAGCTTGTCTTTAGCCGCTGTTACTGTATCTGCATGATTAAGCAGCAGTGCTGGTCTATCACCAACCTGCAGCTATCTAATCTTACTCATCATAAACTGCAGCATCATGAACAGCATATGTCCTACAGAATAAACATGTCACTTATAGTTAGCTAGCTAGCTAGAATGTAAGCTCTGGTTGAAGGCAATAGAGTTGCCCTACTTTCATTTCATGACATGTTGCTTGGGGCAAAATGTAAGGAGCTGAATGTAAAAGCTTACCTCGGGGACTACTAACTCAAGCTAGCAAAAGTAAATGCGGTGTATAGAACAAAAATGTTAAAAGACACAGGGTATGAACCAATTAATGATAACAAGCTAGCTAAAATCCAGATATAAAAAATCAGGCAAATAGAGGACTTAAAACACTCATTCATGTCTGATATAATTGATGCTGCAATCAGAAAATATGGAGAAAATCTCCTTACCCGGTTTTATGAGTTCTCAAGCTCAACCGGTTTATAAAACACAACAACGATATATAATTTACTAGCTATCCACAAAATTTAAGAACAAATAAATGATTTATCTGTTCAGCAAGAAAACCCTGAACCTCCATCAGTCCTGAATCCTTTTTGTTCGATTGGATTGTATGTTGTTAATAATGCTACATCACACCTATCAAAAACCTTACATAAACACACCTGAGGCCTATTCCACCATGCATTAGCTTTCATAAACAATCATCTTATATACTTTAATGTAAAGCTGACTTTTTCTGTCATGAGAAAAACATGATGCTGAATTGACAACATTATCACAATATACATCTTTTTTATTATCGTTGTTTATTGCTTTATAATAAGCAGAAATATTGAACACACTGGAATTCTGAGATCTCTACAATGATGAGCTCTACAATGGCAGTATAGAGTATGTTTATAATAATCTGATTGTCAGACCAGAAACTTGCTAAAATTTTATTTTAAATTTTATCTTAATTACTGAAAATTAAATTAAAAAAGAAAAATGAAATGTTTCATGTGACAGTAACAGCTGTAGCTGTAGCATTTTTTTTTTCTGCTCTAAATTCGTTGTACTTTGCAAACACAAGATACCTATTGTCTATTGTGTCTATAGTAATAGTTTTGGCACCCAACAGATTTCCACTGGTTATCTTTTATCTACTTTTATCCTGCATGCTGTATTTGTGGTCATATAACTGTTAGAAAACACCCACTACTAAAATTCATACTTTTTTGTGCCTCATTTACTTGTACAATGAAGATCTTTGCATCAAATATGCCATACCTTTTTCATATTTATATATGGATGTAGGACATATCAAATAATGAATGTTTGCTGAATTGATTTGGTCATCTGTATTGTGACTCCTCATTACACATGCATAATACAATTATGAATGTAATAGATGCAAATGAATAGTTGATATTAATCATATGGTATATATTGTGCTTCAAATAAGTTATATGTGTGATGGAAAGCTGAGACTGTGTTGAAATACATCACTAGCCATTTAAAGAGACTCAGGAGTGATTCTAGTAAAAGAAATAATCAGTATTCCTGGAATCATTTGAAATTTTAATACTGTATTTTTTTTTCTTCTGTTTTCCCCCTCTAGGTATTGTAGACAAAACCGGTATTTGTAGGAAGGAATATTTGCTTGTGTACACTTCTGATTATTTTTAAACTGAAACATTTTGTGAAAATACACTCAAGAAAGTTGATTGTGAACAGATAAATATAACTGTGTAGCTCTGTGTTAGTGTGTATAGACATGAACATGCTAATTTCTGCATAGTATAATTTGCATTTTGTGCAACTGGAACTTGTCTAGTTCTCTAATGTAAATGTAAACGATTGATTGTGATATGTCAATGAAACTACTCAATGAGGTCCTTTCTTCCTGCAGAAGTGGGAAGAAGGGAATGTTAATGGATGGCCAGCTTTCTTCCTCCCCTTCTCTTTATTCACTCATATGCCACCACCCCAACATGTACACGACAAAAAGCAACTGTCTGTGAGAATTTCCCCCCATATGCTAGACACCTGTTTTCCTTTTCCTTTCTCTTTTTCCAAAAATGTTATCAGCAGTTATCAGTCACAGCACTTGAGTGACACACCTGTCAGGTATAAAAAGACCACACTGTATACACTGGGAGTTTAATGGATGCAGCATTGTGTTGCAGAAGCACGTCAAACAAACACAACTTATTGTGATGCATGTATTTTCACTGTCACTCACATAAATGATGCATAAACCGCAAAGAAATACCAAATTCACACAATGACACTTTCCATGAGCTGTGAACTTTATTTAAAATCAGGTGTCATGATTGTAAATAGTGCAGAGACACTACTGATCCTCTGCAAAAAAGACACATACACTCACAATTTATGTCTTGTCATTTTTTATTGTGATGTGTTATAATTACAGTTGGCTTGTACACATATACAATTGTTTATTTGGGCCTTAATGTTTTAGCACAAATTAGTAGTACTATTGTGGTCGACCAGGCCACAAGACCATCAGACCAGGCCACCTTCTTCCGTTGCTCCATGGTCTGATGCTCACATTCCCATTGTAGGGACTTTCTGTGGTGGACAGGAGTCAGCATGGTCACTCTGACCGGTCTAAAGCTACGCAGCTTCATACACGGCAAACTATTATTACACTGTGTGTTCTGACTCCTTTCTATCAGAGCCAGCGTACACTTTTTCAGTAAGTGTTGGATCAGACCACACAGGCTAGTCTTCACTCTCCAAACACTTCAATGAACCTTGGTTGCCCATGACCCTGTCTCTGGTTGACCAGTTGTTCTTCCTTTGGACCACTTTGAACACCCCATAAGACCTGCTGTTTTGGAGAAGCACTGACCCATCAAATAAACCACGTCAAAGTCACTCAGATCATTAGACTTGCCCATTTTTCCCATCAATACATCAACTGTTCACTTGCTGTATAATATATCAGACCCACTGACAGATGCCGCTGTAACGAGATAATAAATGTTATTCACTTCACCTGTCAGTGGTTTTAATTTATTTTAATAGTGCTTTTCATTTGTTTCATTTATGTTTATCCTTTATTGATAGGCCATGTACAGAACAGGAGTAAATAAATAAAAAATATGCACGACAATATTTGCAAAGTCTCTTGCACAATGAGCTTTATCAGATGACATTTAAAGCAAAAGATCCAAAAAGCAAATGATCCAACAAAATACATTAGCCTTATTTGCTCGACTGAGAGGCTTATTAGATCTCTCAGTGCACCAAGGATGGCTTGGTATCTGTCATTTCCACCACAATAAGACACACACAAATCAGACATTTAGGAAAGTTCATTACATTATTTAGCCGACGAAATGACCTTGATGTTTGCTTGAAACATTTAACCATCCCCAAGGTAGCCATTATAGTGATAAATACATGGTTCGCTGACAGCAGCCCCAGCTTGTTTATTTACTGAGTATGAAGCAGTTCTCTCTCTCTCTCTCTCTCTCTCACTATTTCACACACACACACACACACAAACACTCGCATACAGACCCCATACCATGGTTTCTTCAACCCATTTGTCATTATACTCGGCTCAACTTCCTGCAGAGCTCTCTCTCTCTCTCTCTCTAACTCTCTCTCTCTCACCATCAATACCTGGCCCCAAGGCTGTCTCTGTAATGCTTAATGTCTTCAATTGGTGATGGGGTGTGTATTAATCTGCAGCTGGTGGCCTCTGCTCTTGGCTGGAGGTAGGAGATAATTAAACTCAGGGAAATGTTCCATTATAACCACTAAAACTGAATTTTAAGGACCACTGGACTTGACTGTAATTGTGACAACGTTTAAAACAGTCACTGCAGAGAGTACATTACATTTCTTTCTGGACATTACAGGTTAGTGATAAGAAGGTAGGAAAATCGAACATTGGGGTTCACAGCTCATTTGGAATATACTGGAAACACTGTCGTGTTGGAGATCATCATAATTCCCATACTGCCTTCGTGAGTTCTCTATCTCCTGAATACAAAGTGATATTAATTGTATTTCAAGAGAATCTCATTTGCTTAAAGACCATATTCACAAATTTAAACCAAATGCAAACATGAGATCATACACAATACATATTTATAATCATTCCGGGATTTGCAATCTATACAACATTAGCTAATCTAATAAGATTTTCACTGCTTCACTCTATTTAGATCTGTCCTTGAGGTATAGCAAATAAGACTATAATCATACACTGTATGAGATAGCAAGAACACTGCATTCTGTATTTTAAAAAAAGAAAAAGAAGAAATGTTTCACTTGGGATTCACATGTGCCCAGTGTAAAATGCTGCAGCTCTGTGTAGAGCTTATGCCACACATTTACAGCATCTGGTGTAAAATGGGCTCAAGCCATGTTTCAATTACTGCTGTGTTTCCCTGCCATCTGAATTGACCTTGGACTGTTTTTTTTTTTTTTTTCATTTACAGTCTTGTGATTCTGCTACAGTTTCCTGTTATACTGTTATGTTCATATTATATATATATATATATATATATATATATATATATATATATATATATATATATATATATATATATATATATATATATATATATGTATAATTCTTGGATTTTCAAATATATCTCAAAGAAATTGTTTCAAATGAACTCACCTTTCATCTTACACTGAAAAAATAAGGACTATGTGGTCAGTCAGATTTTGCATAATTACTTTTAATCGCCAAATGGGATCTCATTGCTTATACTAAATTTAATATAAACATTTTTATGACTAGCTTGAATGATGATCAGTTCAAAACTCATGAGGATGTTGGTACTGATGGGAAACACTATGATGTGTGGTCAAATAGTGCAGTGGTAAGAGCTCAGTTTTTAATTTCATTCAGGGATTTGAAAATACACTCAAGTCATGTTGAATGAAAATTTTTTTATAAATTGTTGTAAATTGATTTAACGTTACTCAACTCAATCATGTGGAACCCACATATGCATTTGAATTAATTAAATTCAACCAGGTTTTATTTTCAATGTAACAGAAAACAATCCAAAAATTAAAATTCTTTAGAATGTACATTTTTAAAATGCTATTTTTTCTATTTTAAATGGTATTTTTTTTAATTAATAAATACAAAAAATAAAATAAATAAATAAATAAATAAATAAATAAATAAACAAACAAATTTTTTTTTTTTTTTTCTGAGCGTTTGTCTCGTACACTTGCAGGCTGTTTGTAGTGGATCAGTTGACCTGTGCGATTTGGCCGGATGCCCTTCCTGTCACAACCCTCCCATTTTTATCCAGTCTTGGGACTGGCAAATAAATAAATAAATAAACTGAAGCCATAAAAAAAACATTCATCCAGGGGGCTAAATTAATAAGCCATACAAATGATTAATAAGATCCAAAACTGGCAGAAATTAGAATAACAGCGAGAACAGGTCGCTGTCTATGTTGGTCACGTCCCATTAACAATAAACACAACAGCCACCACTGATTTGATGGTAAATTAAAAATTTGCCCCTTCAGAACAGCCACAGTTGTTTTCATTGCTCACACTTTGAAAAAAAAAAGAAAATCTTTATTGTTATATGTACATTTACAGTAAAAACCCATCTTGTTATTAAAATGAGGGTCAGCGTTTAATGCAACTTTGGAGCAAAGACAATCCAAGAGTGGCAAACATGAGGCAAAATCGAATTCTGAAACAGACAGAGGTTGGGCGATCAATGAACAGACTAGACGAGGGCAGGCAAGATCAAACAGTGAACGTAGCACAAATCAAGAAACTATAGATGAGAACAAAAGGCTTGGTATAGACATGTTCGTAGAGTAAACTGAACAAATACTTCTTTAAATAGACTGACTGATCAGGAAGTAAACTGAATCACATGGGGGAAAGCCACAAGCCATGATCCAAAAGAAAATACACGTGGCAAAGCTGATATGAGCAATGTAGCGCTATGGGCTGCTACATGTGCTGCGCTGCTCTGCACGCAGTGCTCAACACGGGGGGAGATTTGTGATACTTAGGCTAGTTAAATAAACAGATTATACGAACATTAACTCAGTGAATACATTGTAGTGATAAATGTAGGTTTACATTTGTGAGAAACAAAAAGAAGACTTCAGAAGTCAGCAGGATAATTTCAGCAAAAGAACTTTTGACCATAGCAGGGTGAGCAGCAGCAGATCAGGCAGCCCAGGAGGTGGCAACGAGGTGAGACCCAGGAGTATGGAGAGATGCAGTGGTATCAGGTAGCATCATCGACTTCGTTATTCTCCGGCCATTCTCGAAATAAGATGGAGAATAAAAGCACATTAGTTTCTTTGCCGCACGCCATCTTAGCGCTGTGTAATCTCTGCACCAAATGCTTTTTTCTCCTCAGTGAGGATAGGTGCAATTCTGGCGTGCTGTGGTTGGCTGCCAAATTTTTCTATCTATCTATCTATCTATCTATCTATCTATCTATCTATCTATCTATCTATCTATCTATCTATCTATCTATAAACTGAAATATCTTGATCATCTTTACTCTCAAATGCACTTCCTACATGACATTTTCCAATCGAATGGATGATTCCACTTAAACCTTACTCACCCTTTTCTTTTAACATTATTGTAATAACATTAAAGCCAATAACTTTACTGCCAAACAGTGAATCACCTAATTATCTATAAAACATGTGAAATGTAAATTAGTGATAAACCTTGCCTTGCAATATACATAAAACTTTATTTCTAATTTTCCTAATAAACTTGTGGGTGTAATATTTTTTACAGCACCGATATAAACACCAGCTGGTAGAAGGCCAGGTTTGTTTATTTTGTTTATTTATTTTTTTTTTTTACATTGTCCTAATGCCAGTTCTTACCTCTTTCTGGTCAATAAGCAATCAGGCACTGTGCTCCACTGCCATCAACACTGTCTACAAAGCCTACAATTACTCTCAGAAAGGCCTATTTTAATTTGTGCCACAGAGTTAAATGTGAGTAAAAAAAAAGCACCTTGTTAAAAATCCACTGCTTTTATTGCTTGTCTTATTGACTTAGCATTTTTAACATTGACAATTTTGTATGCTAGCCCAGTTTAACATGGATAACTGAGTTCATCCTAGAATGATGGTGTACATTCTGTCATGTTTTATCCTAATGTTAGTAAATATCGTGTATTAAGGTTACACTAGTCGTCATATTAAAGGTCCAATTTTATGATATAACCATTATTTCCATTCATTAGCTATAAATTTTGTCAAATCTTGTGGGAACACATGTGTTTTGATGGTGAAAGTGTTTGTGCTGTCTTAATTCACAGCTATGTTATATCGGGAGTTCCAGCAGGCTGTAAACTTGTCCTGAGGCAACATGTCTCTTCAGTTATTGAGTTCAGCGTCAAAGGAAGCTCAAATGTTCATAAACACTATATTATTTTAAGAGACGAAATGCAGATTTTTTTTGTTGATATGAAAGCTCAAGGCCAGACCATACCAGTAGGTCTATACCAGTAGGCGGATTGAACACACAAGCTCTAGCACAATTCAGTCTATGTTAAGATGATGTATTTTTCTAACCCAGAAGTGATCATCAGTCTGATTCCCTTTTCGAAAAATCCAATAGGATTCTTCGTTTGGTTTTTGGATTATTGCAGAAAATAAGCTCAGTGACCAACAGAATTTTATGATTTTTATGTTTTCATCAAGTCCATCAAGCTTTCTTCACAAATGAACACAGTTTTTATCAATATTGAAGCCTTTGGAAGTGAAAAGCTAAAAACAAAATCTACCACACACGGTCACATGACGGTACAAGAAGTCACCACCGTTAAGCTTCTGGCATTCGGATTTCAGTCCTTATATAAAACTGCAACAGTGTGTTATTAGTATAAATATAACAAGGCTATAGTAGATGAGTTTTCCGGTTTCCTTGACAACCTCCGTAGTCCCATTTTAACACTTTTTTACACTTCAATTCACAAAACATGCTACAAAAAAAATAACAAGTGGGATATTACTGGTGTATTTTATGTTGTAGAATATAAAATATCTTTAGCTTGTTTTAACCACTGGGCTTATTTGAGTTCAGGATGATGGTACTAAAATTGAAGCTAAAATGCTGACTCATTTCCGGGATTAAGACTTATTCCTGCAGCACTTTGTAGACCAATAGACAGTCTGTAGATACTGTAATCAGGTCTGATACCAGACTGTTCTAGTCGTGACAGTGATCTGTAATGGTGCATTTTTTTCTTTAAATGCAACATTTGGATTTATTTATTCTTGGGACATTGATGGACTGTTCATTATATCAGACATTCAAATATATTGGAGTGTACAAACTTTCTTGGTGCATTTTTATATATTCTTTCCTAAAACTCAATATTCAGGGTCTGTCTCCCTAAGCTACTGTCACTAACAGTATTTCGTCTTCTTTTCATTTCTTTTTCTGTTTTTTTTTTTTTGAAAATCTTCTATAATAAATGTATTGTCTGTTATTTGCCTGAGCATTTTTTACTTTAATTTATGTATTAGGAGGAAATATAGCTTTTGAACCAACTCCCTTGCTTTTAATGAGTTTTAATGATTGTTTATTAAACCATATGTTTTCCAGTGTTTAAAATATATATGATTTACAGTTGTGCATTGTCTGCTAAAACATTTCACACAATTTTTTTTGTATCACATCACCTCACATCACGAATTCTGCTTCACCGCAGTCTACAAACATGGCTGCCACGGACTCTCACTCTTTTCCGAACTTTCCTATTACATACAGACTCTTTCCTGTATGTAAATTAAAAGACAGTCTTTGTATGACAAATTAATGGAAAAAAATGAATAAAATGTTTTAGCAAGGTGGAACAGCTTGGCAGATATTGTGTAAGTCTGTGTATCTTTACTGGATGCATTGAACATTCTTGACGTGAACATTTGTTCACGACTGTCAGGAACTGCTGGACTGTTCCCTGCCAGGCCTGAGGAGGGCGCTGGCAGGTGAAACCAAGAAGCCTGCTTTTTCGTGTGTCTTTCGTGTAATGCCTGTCCTTTTGTTCTCTCCCCTGATTGTGTCACCTGTAACCTGTTTACCCTAATGTCTAGGGATCCTTTTGTGCCTGTCTTTGTCTGTGATTGTTTAACTGTTTAGTCCGTCTATGCTCCTGTTAGTCCTAAGTTTAGTCTTTATTATTTTCCTGTCAACCACGCCATGTCTCGTCTTCCGTCTGTTTTCCCCATGTCGTGTCTTTATGTAATAAAAGCAGCACTTTGCTGAATCCTGTGTCTGGGTCTGCATTCAGCCACGTGCTGGCGTGTGTATGCGCACCACGGATGGCCTGGGTTCGAGCCCCGCCGTGACGACGATCTCTCGGTGATGTTCCTCTAGGTTAAGTTCTAGTGATTGTAAAGACTCTAATATATGATGTACATTAGTTTCAGGCTCATTTTAAGTGTCCCCTTGTGAGCTACTTTCACTAACAGTATTCTGTTTTCTTATTTTTGCAAATCTTGTATAATAAATGCATTGTTATTTACTAGGGCATTTTTGCTATGAGTTAGAAGCTAAGCTTTTGAACCAACTGCTCTGACTTTGCTATAGACTAATTATTGTTTATTAAACCATATATTTTCCATTGTTCAAAACATCTGGATGAAAGCAGTGTCATTACTGTAGTTCTAGAATAAAAAGATTTCATCATAGGATACGTTTGATTTGCCAGGGGACAAAAAAAAAATCTTTGAGTTGATTTAGAGTGACCCAAACCACATGTATTCTTTGTCACTTGTCTGGAGTAGGATGCTTTATCAGAAATCACACTTTTAGATGCAAGCTGACGAAACATGAAAGACCGTGATTTCTCAGGAGAGTTGATTAGGGTCATACCTGAAAGAAACTGTGTTAGTAAGACAGTGCTACTGCTGACATAAAGCACTATAAAAGAAACATAGTGGGGTTTTTTTTATCTTCATATACACTCACTCCTCAGCTCTTCTTTTCTTCTCATCTTCCTTCTTTTATCTGATCTCATCCCGCCATGAGAGGACGAATATAAAGGACGTGGTAAGACACTGTTATGTCGCCTGGGGGGGTTAAGGAACTAAAAAAAAAACAAAAAATTTTGTGCTCTGCTTTTGCCAGGCAGGATGTAGCCATGGCAAAAACATAGTAAACACAATAAACAGTGATTATTTGTAATGCAAAAGGAAGATTAAATTAAATCTTAAAAAATTAGGATTAAAAAATGTCATTATGTCTGCTGAACCAATATGGACACTGTTTTTTTGTTTGTTTGTTTTTTTTCAACCTTGATCCATGGAGCTCTGCCTATCCTGCTCATTTCAGCGCAATGCTCTTACACTTAAAGTCAGGAAGAGCTGTTCATGAACTCATTAGCTGAAGCAGGTGTGTAGGCAAAAATACTAAAAAATCCAGGGTACTCCAAGACCAGGGTTGGAAAACTGCTTTAGATCTGAAATGTGTGGTGATTTCTGAAACGAAAGAAAAGTGACACCAAAGAGACTGCATAATTCAGATCATCTCTTCATCTTTGACCATTATTGTACATATCAACCTGTGTATGAATAATCAAACAGACTGATGAATGCTTCTATGGGTCAACTATTTTTCTGTCTACTGTGGAAAAAATAGACAGAGCTCTCAGTCCGTGTCGCTGAAAGGATTTCAATTCGAAGGCATTTTGTTCACAATGAAAAGCTTTATTTCATCTTCAGCTACAGAAACTATTATGTTATCCAGCAGGGTAGATAAGGTAGTTGAGTCATAAAGAGCTCAGAGTGTAAATCAAAGAAGCCATTCGGAATAACATAGTTTTGGAGGATTTACAATCCAAGTACGCGATATAACAATGAGTGTAGACGGCAGTTAACTGTTCAGTTCAGTTACTGTAATTGCTGTCATTTAACCCAATCTCTCTGTGTTTACTTTTAAATTTTCCATAAGACACACATGATGTTTCAATATGGTTACGTTGTAAATGAATTCTTCCAGAAGACACATGGAATAGTTGTTAATTGTGCAAACACAAACTAATGTGGAGAAACGGACATATGGTGGGGCAAAGAATCTAAATATGTATCCAAATATTTATGGAAAGAAACAATGAACTCTGAGATTTAGGATTGTATGCTAAATGATTGCAAGGTGAAAAGAGGCCGAGAGAGAGAGAGAGAGAGAGAGAGAGAGAGAGAGAGAGAAATTAGAGAAAAATGCTTGCATGCACCAATCCCAAGAAACATATGGAGAGTCTAAACAACTATAGATTTTGATTTAGATCATTTCCTGGTCTAGGAAAAGCCTGAAAAAGAATGAAATGATCTGTCTGGTGACAGGAATTCAGAAAAAAAGCTATGGAATTTGGAAATGTGTGTGTGTGTAAAAGAGTAAGAGAGCATTCTAGTGACAGTAATAACCGTCTGAATAAATAAGAGGCCAGACTGCCCGCTTATTTCCCTGTTTATTCACTCCACAGCCTGCTGCGACTTAAAGTCTCACTCTTTAAATCACATTTTATTTGCCCCTCAGTCACGGTGGCACTCCCTCTCCTCAGCTATTTGCCTGCTTTTGACTACATTTTCCATCCGGTCTGTGCAGCACTGCAAATAATGAAAAAAAAAGTAAAAAAAAACTGAAAACTCGAGAATGAAAAACAGGGTGGTTTTATGAGATTCTATATAAATCTAATTTACACATAGCAGAGGTAATAGGAAGAGAGGAAAGACACCTGCTCAGATCTGAAACTGTCATTTCCCTGAACAGATTGGATGATAGTGTGGAAATGTTTGCTGCAATTTGCAGTTGCCAGCATCCCTCTTCTTTGAGTCTCCTTCACTGCCTCGGTTTCCTTCTTCCTATTACTCCTGGCACACCTTTTCCCATGTGGTTTTCTGATAAAGGTCTGACTTGCACCATTTATCAAAGGAGCAGTATCTTAACATAGTACTCTGGAAAATTATGGCGTCTGTAGGGTCTATGCTATCCACGACCAGTAGTTCTTGATTATCTGCCAGAGGAGGGAAGGATTAAGCATACAGACATGGCACATTAAGTATTTAGCATTCATAGTGGCCATGTTGGCCTGTGGTATGCAAACTAAGCAGTTTTTGACTTTAGAGGCCAATGACATTATTTCAGATTTATTTAAAATCAGTTGAAAGTTAATCGTGCTTCATGTGCTATCGTAAATATGCACTTCACCGATGACCTGACCTTGTCCAGTGGTGAAATCTGCTCATCAGGAAGTCTGGTCATTCTTCCTTCAGCCCTGTCAGCTTCCACCAATGTGCTGAGAACACTCTGACTGGATGCTTGACTGTCTGGTTTGGCAGCTGCTCCTTCGCCAACATCATCGCCAACTCATCTTCGTCAACAAATTCCAAGCCTAAGAGGACATCTCGACCTCTGTACATGATCTTCCATACACCACAGACTGCAATCATCCAGCACACTTACTGTTCAACATCAGGCAGACAGTACTGCAGCATCCAATCCAGCTTGATGAACCGATTCTACCTTCAGGCCATCAAGATCCTGAATAATCTGTAATCCATTCATTTCTCCTTCTCCTGCACTTTCACTCCTGCCTCCAGTACCACCATTATTCCCAGACACTGGTCACCTCGCTGACAGCGCACAGACACTCAGGGACAGTCTCCTCACACGTCACTTGCAATATTTCTAAGGACACTATTACCACTTTACTGTCGCTAAGGACTCAGTCTAGCCTCTGTGCAATATATTGTCCATTTTTATTATACACTACATACTGTCTACTACTAAATGCAACTTTGTACTTGTGAGTCATCTGCTTATTGTACTCTTCTAGGTCTTTAGATGGCTGCTCAGACACTACACATTTATTTATTGTACCATTTTCTGCACTCTTGTTCATATATTATGGCTACACATATACCAGTGTACTTAACTACATGCTAGTCTGCCTTTTTGTATACACTGACCTTCCACTTGATTAGGAACACATGTATACACCTGTTCATTTATTCAGTTATCCAATTAACCAATTATAGGGAAGCAGCACAATGCATAAAATCAGGCCAAGAGCATAAGTTAATGTTCACATCGAACACCAACATGGGGAATAAGTGTGATCTCTGAAACTTTAATTGTGGCATGGTTGTTGGTGCCAGATGGACTGGTTTGAGTATTTCAGAAACTGCTGATCTCCTGGGAATTTCACACACACACACCAGAGCCTTACACAAAATAGTGTGAAAACCAAAAACCATACTGTGTGTGGAGGTTGTGCAGGCTGAAAATCCTTGTTTATGAGAGAGCTAAGAAGAGAATGTTCAGGCGCTAACAGGAAGTGTATGCTAACTCAGATAATCACTATTTAGCTATTTAACAGTGGTGAGCAGAAACGCAGCAACACATTAAACCTTAAGGTGGACAAGCTACAACATTAGAAGACCACATCAGGTTGCACTCCTGCCAGCCAGGAAAAAGCATCTGATGATATAAAAGGCACAGAATTGCTAAAAATGACATCAACTATCTAGTTTGGGATGAGTCTGTGCCCATGAAATCTTTGTTCTTGGCTGACAGGAGAGGATGTGGTTTTCTGCTGTGACTCCCATCTACTTCAAGGTTTAATGTTTTGTGCATGATGAGATCCTTTTCTGTTCACCATGGTTGTAAAGGGTGACTATATGAGTTATTATATCCTTCCTGGAAGCTTGAACAAGTCTAGCCAGTGTCTTCTGATCTCTATTACCATTAAAGCATTTCCATTCACAGAACTGTTCCACTAAAACGGTAGGTTATTTTTTCCTGTACCATCTTGTGTAAACCAACAATCATGCCACGTTTAAAGTCACAGAGATCACACTTTCTTCCCAGTTTAATGTGAACATTAACTGAAGCTCTTGTCCTCTATGTGAAAGATTTCATGCATTGCTGATGCTGGGTGATTGGATGATGGGAGAACTGCATAATTTTTCAGGTATACTGCATAATATTTCAGGATCTGCATAATATGTCAGGTGTTTCTGTTAAAATGTGTGGTATTTTCACAAAAAAAAAAAAAAAAAAATCCCCCTCTGTCATCTTCCTTTTGCGCAGCTCCAGAGTGTCTGAGCTTCACAACAACCATTTAAAAGTACTGTCCCAGACATTTTATTCACATGAGAAATAAACTCAAACTTGAAATACTCAAAATATTAGTTGCACACATATGAACAGCACTTTGAGGGTCAGAGATAGTATTGGTGCAGATTTACTTCTTTTTCCATCTGCTCTGAGGCACAAGGGCAGGATCAAGTAGAATTAGTAAAGATTTTGCTTGTTTCCTTGCCAAGAACAAATAGCAAAGTCTTCATCTTCTGGTCACTATCCCATATGGGTAGCTAATAAAATGACTAGGATATGTTCTTCATTTTTACCAACTCATGTTCCATGAAAAGATGTGTAGGTGGTTTCAAAGATACTAAGTATAGAGTATTAATCCACTGAAAAGTGTCTTCTATCCTGTAATGAAATTATTATTATTATCCCCCAAGATAGCATTTACAAAGTGTGTATAAATGTCTCTGGAACCCCTGCAACACCAGAGTCTGTAAGTAATTCTTTAACAAGACAACTGGCTTCAATGTGGACAGCTTATGATGTCACAAATGCAAGCACTGGGACTGAAATTCAATTATAGAAAGGGACATTTGACCCAAATTGACCAATAACACCAGAATGGTGTTTTAACATACACTAAAGCAGACCAAAATCTCAAGCTATGTTGAGGTGGCTGTACAAGCTTGCACATCTTCTATCTCTAAGAACTAGATACCTACCAGGCTGATGTAATCAGTCAGTGGACACATTGTCTTGCTGCAGGCCTGGGTTCTGCACTATGTTAATGTTATTAATGGGATTGTGCTTGTTGCCATTTACACTGGACCTGCTGTCCTACTTGAACATGAAGTAATTGCATAGAAATGCTAGACATGTTTCATTCTAGGTCTACTCTAAAAGTGCATGTGACATCATTTGTCTGCAGCCCAGGCACAGATTGACAGTTTGCTTCTGTGAGTCCCTAAACTGCACAAAACATTTCCAAGAGCTGAGAAAACCACCTGAAATGATGGTCAAGCTTTGGGAACTGAACCAGTTGCTAAGCAGTCTGTGCAACAATACAGAATATCAACTAAAATAAGTAACATAAATTACGTGATATAAGTATATCTGTTCATGAAAGGCATCATTAAGTATATTAGAATAAATAGTATTCAGATCATTTATTCAATACTAAACAGAAGCACCTTTGGAAGTATTTACAGATAGAGTCTTCTTGGTTAAGTCTCTACAGTTGGATTTGGGAAGTTTCTTCTATTTTCCCTGGCAGATCTTCTGAAGCTCTTTCTAAATGGGTATAAAAGATCTTTGAATCTACCAGCTTTAGGTCTTTCCACTCAAGGATATTTAAAAACTTGTTCCAAAGCCACTCCGGCATTCTTCTCTTTTTGCATTTTCTTCAGCTGAAAACTAAAACTTCACCTCAGTATAACATTTTCTGTATCAGATTTTGTTTACATTCATCGTTCCCTCAATTCTGGCCAGTTAATTTGTCCATAGCATGATGCTACCACCACCATACTTCACCAGGGTTACAAAAAGTTACATTTACCTCTATACCAGAGAACCCTTGCATCTTCATGCAAGTGCCTGCCATACGCTTTTAACTTAAGAGAGGTTTCCATCTAGCCCAGGAGTTTCCACTAATATCCGGAAAGGGATGGTGCAGGTGCAGGTTTTCATTCCAATCAAGCCGGAACCACACCTGATTCCACTCATTTAATCAGTTGATCGTGGCTTTCAGTGGACTTCTTTTCAGAAATGAACTGGTCTGCTGAAAAAATACACCATTGTCAATCACTGAGCAGAACAACAAATAGAAATTTGCATAACATAACTTTATTCAACTCCTGAGCTTAAAGCTGAGATTTTCTCAGCTACTTCACTCGAATTCATAATTTGTCTCAAACAGATGCCCTGTGGACCTTTCTGGAAAAATTCTTTATTGTGACTGAGTTAGGGAACTATCCCTCACAATACCAATGTCTTCAGAAGCCACCTAATCTTTTTTTGGGTCAGATTTACTTCAGGTAATGCATATGTTACATCCCAGGAAAATCAGAAAAGTTTGTTGGATACGCTATCAGAATCCAATATGAAATCTTTGCTTTTCATTTTTTTTTTCTTTTTGTCTCTTTTTTAATGCCTTTAGAATTTTCCAGGAAAACTTACTTTTAATATCAATATTAAACATTGTTATTATAATGCTGAGAAACTATATTTTTAAATATTTTTTATTTATTTAATTATCTATCATACATATATATATATATATATATATATATATTTTTTAGAAACAACAACACAGATATGCTTCACAGCATGTGGTTTTCATGGGCCATATGGAGAGACGGCTCTGCTTGCATCCACCACAAATTCCATCTCCCATAATCCACCATAACATCACATGAATTCACTTTTAATTTTCTGGTTTTCACTGCATTTGTTTAATACTAAGATTCCTGTCTCTGTTCTGCATCACACCTGACCTATGCTGATCACCTGACCTTTAATATATTGTACATATATTAAGTTTTTCCCTGTCTGCACACTATATTAAAAAAGTACATTCCAAATATAGGGTGTGCAATATTAAGTGTTATTTCATCATAAGCTGCCAAATAATGTTCTTGAGGTGTGACCAGCACATAGCTGATTTGAAGGATCTGAATGAGGTTTGCTAGCCTTCAAGAGCTTCAAGAGCTGAAGGTTCTTAGCCTTCAACATTGCTCTTTTTATTGGTCAGCAACCATTTACTCCTTGTCCCTTAACAGAAGAGTAAAAGGATATTATACCTATAGCGTCTTTAGCGCCCAATTCCCACCCACCACATAGGTCTTCCTTATTATTCAACATCACATGCTTCTTCCGAAACACATGAAGCCAGCCAACTGCATCTATTCGAACCGCAGCACTCACTCAGAGTAATATGCTATCCACCCCCTTCCACATGCATGAGCTCAGAGACACGCATTATTGGCTAATGTCATTGTGATTGATAGGGGAGAGTGCCAGAATGCCACCCACAGGGCACTGCTAATTTTGCTCTCTTGGACTGCTGGCCATGGGTGGCTGTAACATCATCAACCTTAAAGATCATAATCTCTAGAGAGGAGGCACATGCTTAGGAGACCTGGCAGTACATTTAAATGATACATTTGGAGTAATCACTCTTTTCTGAAGAAGTTGATCCATCTTTAGTGGAACTGATTGACATCTTGACACCAATCTAATTTTGGATGGCAAACCACATTCTGCTAGACCTGTGTGAATCAACCCTAGACAGGAGAGTGAAGCATGGTCAAGTGGACTGTTCATATGGCGCTATTAGGTGAACATAAACTGGTTCCAATTTCCACCACCCACAAAAGGGTCTCAGAGGAAGGGAAAGTTACCCCTCAGACCCCTGGGAGGCATTTGAGATCACTCTGGCTATCCTAGACAGTGATCCCTGCTACTAGGCAAGACCTGGGTATACAGTATATACAGTAAAAGTGCTGTTAGGTACCTCCTTGCAATATTAAGTCAGTATAAATCATTATAAAACTGCAGAAATTGTACTACCTGTTATATGTTTAGTTTTATATTGTTTACTGCTTTTTATATTATTTCTTATATAGAAATGCCAGTTTGATGTTTCAGTTATTATTATTATTATTATTATTATTATTATTATTATTATTATTATTATTATAATTATCATCTATCTATCTATCTATCTATCTATCTATCTATCTATCTATCTATCTATCTATCTATCTGTTTTTTAAGGCATCTTTACAGCATTTCTTTAATATGGACAATTTTACTAAATAGCACTATTATAGTTCCCTACACATATTTTATCTACTCACAGCAATGGTCCAGAGGTGCGCATGAACAACACTTGTGCATTTGTAATATTTTTATCAGTATTTTTAATAGACATCCAGCGAATAATGACATGTTTTAGCAGTTCAAGGTTCTATGGCCTGCTAAGCACTACCGTGGCTCATTATTGCTGCAGTCACATCTAAAAAGCTCTGGAGAAGAGAGGATTTAAATCAATAAGAACTTGATATACAGGGCACATCTGCCTGAGAAGACATCCTGACTATCAATGTGTTTTGCAGGTGTGTGTGTGTGTGTGTGTTTGTGTGTGTGAGAGTTTAGGAGAGTTGTTAAGATAGTGGATGTTCAGTCACAAAATGAGCGACAGGGAGAACAGGGTATTGTGCTAATCAGTAGGTTGATATGTCCTGTGGAATTGAACTGGGGGATGGGGAGCCAGTCGCTGGGCAAAGGGAAGGGGAGAAGAGAGGACATTTGTACCAGGAAGGGGTATGAGGAGACAGAATGGATAAAAACACCCAGCATAATTCATGGTCTTCAGAGGGGAGGAGAGTGCATGGGACCTGAATAATGAAAGCCAAATGAGCCATTTACTATGCCAGACAGGTCTTCAGCAGAGAGCTTATTCAGATATTATTCAAAAAGTTTACCTTATGAATTAACATTGTATATCCAGACTAGTTACATGGCCAATGAAAGAAATATACTAAATAGCAATAAAGGAGTGGACTCCCTACCACCAACACCCTCACCCTCCCCATTTCCCCCCCTTTAATAGCTGCACACTTGAATTTCTCCAGGATGGTTTTCTTGTACTGAGGACAATGATGTGATTATAAAAGTGAGGAGCCAATACTGCACACAGCTGTTCTTTAGAGCTGGCACTGATGGGGCTGGGTAAGTGGGACATGATGTTCCTATCATTAGTGACACGTGCTCTCAAGTTCTTTTTATCACTCACTCTATTGTCTAGGTTCTTCTTTTTTTCGATATCCATATAGATAGTGACACACCAGGTCATTTTTTGTGTTTTATGGATGCTGAAGCTGTAGCAATGCAGGGTGTGTTTCATAGTTTGATTATCACTAAAGCCCACGAGAATAAAGACAATAATCACAATGTTCTCCTTTGAGCGTATTTTTCTCTGCATGACAGGAGCTGGATGCTGAGTGCTGGACTGATCAGTGTGTGCGCGGTTGGGGGATGAATCACGCCTTGCCTCAGTCCTATCACGGTTCCTCACACAGCTTTTATCAATCCACGGCAAGGGCCCAGAGGTGCCCTTGAAGAGTGCTTGTGTTCATATTTCTTCTAGCAGTGTCCCTACTGTTTGCCTTCTGTTTGATGAGGTGTGTGTATGTGTGCAGAGGCGCATGTGTGTGTGTGTGTGTGTGTGTGTGTGAGTGTTTAGAATGGACCTCTACCACTACACATGACCCTGAAAGCTTTGTCTTTGTTAAAACCTTTTCAAACAAAAGACCAGGGAAATGACATGTCTCGGAGAAACCCTGAAGTCATGTGAAAATGTACTGTGAAGCATTTCTGTATACTCATTTCTTTGCTCGCTCTCCAGGAAATATTCACTCATGTTAACTAAAAGATTTATTGACATTTACTTAAAATATCGGCGGTCACGACCTCTTTTGTGTTGAAATGCACGCCTGAGATGCATTTTTACAGTTAAAAGCAAATATCTAGATCAGCTTGTTAGAATCTCAGGGGCATGTTGTAACCATGCTCCATTTAAACTCATCTACATATTTTGCATTTTTATAAGAGCTGTTTCATGCTTTGTGGTTCTTCCAGATGCCCAGAGGGTTTTTCCCTTTTTTTTCCAGCCTCCAGAAAAGCTGGTATACAACAGAGAAAATACTTCTAAGCATCCTTTATTCATTCAAGGCTGTGCTAAACCAAATGCAGCGTATTTAATGCCGGTCTCATTTCTGACTATGTGTATGACACAATTTTCTCAGTGAGTCATATAGAAGCAGATAAGTTTTATATTTGCCATGCAACAACAAAGCACCAAGGGGGTGGCCATGGCCATATTAATGCCACAGCAGGCCAAAACTTAAGCCTTTATGACCAGGAGGCCAGTGATATGAGGTGATGGGAGGACTGACAATTGTGTTTTGTAGGATTGTGTCACTCACGTGTTGCTGGTGCTGGTCTCTCTCTTTCTCTCTCTCTTGCTCTCTCACCATCTCTTTTTCTCTCTCTCCGGCTCTCTCTCCATCTCTCTTTCTCTCTCTCTCCCTCTCTCTCTCTCTCTCTCTCTCTCTCGCTCTCTCTCTATAGTCTTCTATGGTAATTGAATGCCTGATAGCTGTCATTGTACCTATAGCTGAAAGCAGAAAAGGTTTGTCAGCTCCAGAGAGCAGTTTTCATGTTTGTGTATGTTATTTCTTTGTGTGTGTGTGTGTGTGTGTGAGTGTGTGTGTCTAAGATATTAAGAGAAAACAATTCTGTATATCCCCCAATCACACAAAACTGACAGTATGTGTGTTTCTATCTGTGTCTCTGTCAAAAGTGTCATGAACAAAAATAGCAGCAAACACACACACACACACACACACACACGCAAAAGAAATATCCATGCACTATGCTTATTATGTTCTCACATACAGACATTTTGACACTGCACACAGAAGAATACAGTATTTGTGTAACAAATGCGTATTACCTGTGCACACAGCCTAAAATATGTAGTTTATACTGTATTTTTAGTGTCAGGTGTCCTTCTAATTGATTTATATTTGTAAGCAAAACCATAACATTCATCATGATTGCGGCATTGCTTCAGTAGATTGATGAGCTCGTACCCTTTAACTGTACTTGAGGATGATGTTTTTGCCAGCTGGTAAAATCGCCCCTCTGTAAGCATGAGATTGATGTTGGTCTTTGTCCTTGGAACAGATTTATGACCTTTTCAGCTATCCTGAAATGAAAATTTAAAAAAACGGACACTGAATATGGACAATAACATTCATTCATTTTTTTACAGTCTGATTTGGTATTCTTGTGATTAGTGCACATTACTAGGTGGTTGCATCAGATATTTGTTGGAAAACATTAGCATTGGACAAACACAAGGGTTTTTTTTTTCTTCTTCTTTGTGTGTGTATGCATGTATGTGTGTGATACAGTTGCCGAGGTTACAAACACAGGGAAAGTGCCAGCTAATGCATTGTGACTTTTCAACATAAGAAATAGATAACATAGGAAATTGGGTAGGAAACTGTAGCTAACTATCTTAACTAAGTAGGGCTAATTATAATTTCACACACATTCAAATAAGCATCATAATTGTTTTGTAGATTGAATAAACATAGAATATATTTATTATAACATACAAAGTCTTGAGAAAGCAATAGGAGAAATAAGGTCAGGTGTGATGGTTCCTAATTGCAGATGACCTTGATCTGCTGCATCTCAATAATCATCGCTACATAACCTCATACTCATTAGGAGACATAAAAAAATAAAAGAGGGTAAAAGTATTAAAATCCCATCAAGACTATTCAGTTTCCAGTGTTAACTTTGTGATAATTGTCATATAATGGTCAGACTAATTAATTAATGAACTGCAGCTGAATTAATGTGTTATAGCCCATTAGATTCTACTGGTAAAGATGGTGAAAATGAACCTTAATTATTCAAACAATTTCCTAGTCTGACTGTAAGATACACTATTAATGATTAAAAGCGTTAGCTGACTGATGGGTGACCATGCTTGGTAAAATACATGGCTTATGAATGTGAATCAATGTGCTTTCAGACACAAACGTTCAAATATTCAGTTCTATAACATTTAAGAATTATGTAGGCTTTTTTTTTCTCACATACACATTACTGCACAGTGAAATTCTCTCTTTTCGCATATCCCATCCTTGGAAGGTTGGGGTCAGGGTGCAGGGTCAGACATGATAACCACCCCTGGGGGAGGGGATGGGGGCCTTGCTTAGGGGCCCAACGGTGGCAGCGTGGTGGTGCTGGAGCTTGAACCCTGATCAACAACTCAGAGCCTTAAACACTTGAGCTAGCAGCGCCCTAGGTTTACTCTGTAAAAAGCTGATTCATGCTAAATACTGGTGTAATTGTGAGTGAGTGAGTGCATGTATACTCACAGGGAGTTGTGACTCTATATATCAGACATTGACCCTTGACTGATGCTGTCCACCATGTAGTTGGGTAAATAAACAGACCTGCTTGGGAAGGAAGTATTCTTGGTCAAGGTATTCCACCACCTTTAAAAACAGCAGATCCAAGACCCAAGAAAAACATATATAGGTCTCGCTGACCATGAGCAGGACTTTACAATATGGGACGAATCAGCAGAAAGAAAATGCTGAAGGAAGTCATGTGGTATAGAAGGTGATGAGGGTACTGTAGCACATCCTGCCCTAACTAATAAAGAGATTTCATGTAACTCACACCACATTTCTGGTGGTTCATTGATTGACAACGTTGTCTGAGTGAACTGGTAAGAAACATTGAGGATAATATCAATTTTCTCTGATATATTTTGGTCTAATAACAGGGGACTAGGTGTTGCCCCGTGATCTCTGCTGGGGCAACACCACCACCATGTAGGGGTGTTACATAAAGCAATTATAAGTATCTGTAACTTTTTAATGCACAAGTAGTAACTGTTTAACAACCATTAGAACAAAAAAGGTCTTAATTTACTGTAGTGTATTTTGCAAGCAGTAAGCACACATTGTTGCAGAACCCTAGAGGAAAGACGGAGTGAGGGGAAGGGGTAGAGAGGCTGTATATAATCTTTCTAAAGCTTTCTGAATCTGTGAGAGTAACCAGTAAACACCAACTATATTAGGCTTCAAGGCAGAAAGATGATTTCATTTCACTGAAACTTTAATAACGTTGCCCAAAATGGATGTATATACATAAAAGTGGGTTATGTTTTTTATATCAAAACACATTAATGCTAGAAGAGGCCACAGGTATGGATTTCAAAGTCATACCAAAGAACACATTTGTGTTCCTGGGTGTGAGCAATAACTCTGTTGAGTCTGATATCAACAGGCCCTTGAACTCAGACCCATATTCAGACATTGCTGCTGAGGTAGATGTTAAGCATGGAAACTCAACAGTTAGGTCATTGTCAACTTGGAAAAATCTACCAGACACAGCTGTATGCACTATACCCTGCATCCTCATGCACTTAAATGAAGAACTTGTTAAAGGTTACTCGTACAAGTGTACCCTTTTAATCCTGTGTCTCAAAAGAACATAACTAAAAATATCTCTCTCTCTCTCTCTCTCTCTCTCTCTCTCTCTCTCTCTCTCTCTCTCTCTCTCTCTCTCTGTCTCTCTCTGTCTCTCCCCAGATGCTCCTCTTCTCCTTGGAGATTTCTTCACTTATGACTTGTGACTCACTCTCCCTTGAACACTTTAACATTCACTGTGGTTGGTCCCACATGGATGCTCATGATCCCCCTGATGCGCATACTCAGCATCCTTTCAACACATCATATATAATTGTGGAAACATAATGACTTTCATAATCCCACTATCCAGTGTCCCTCAGAAGAAATGGGATGTGTTCCTGTTTGAGTTTGGCTCTTCTCAAGGTTTCTTCCTCGTGTTGTTTTAAAGCTGCTTTGTAACATTGTCTATTGTGAAAAGCATTATACTCATAAAACTGAAAATTGTCAACTAAAATTTTGCAAGGTCTCAGCTTTTAAAACATTGATTCCAGCTAGTAACAGGGCTCCAGTTACATGCATAAGTAAAGCTTACTAGAACCTGTTTGCTCTTGTATTAATATGCCACAGCATACATGTACTTTTATTCAGAAAGAATGTTTTGTGGTACCTAGGAGGATTAAATGGAAATGTTACATTTTTCTGTGTTTTCTTTGGCAGGTAAGACACTGAGACCTGGATCACAAAACAAGAGGAACTATCCGAGAGCTAGAGGAACACTGTCTTAATACAATACAATACAATTTTGTTATCTTCTTTTATTTTCTTTTTAATTTGCTTTAACTGTTATAGTTATATTGTATATACAGTCGGGTCCATAAGTAATTTTGCCTTCGTACCCCACCACAATGGATTCGAAATGAGCAATCAAGATGTGATTGAAGTGTACAGAGTTTAGCACAAACATTTCATTAACCATTTTGAAATTACAGCCATTTTTTAGACTGTAACTCCACAGGCTCAAAAGTAACTGGACAATATACCTATACATAGTCTGTATGTGTATATTGCTATAAGCTGTTGTGATGTGTTTTTCAGTATTAAGTAGTCGATTAATAAAAATCCAGCCTAAGCATCCACATTTAACATTATTACTTAGCTAATAGAAATGATACTGCAGCAAGATTTAAACAGTAAAATAAAACAAATATAATTTGTTTAATAATCCATCCATACATCAATCCATCCATCCATCCATCCATTTCATTTTTACTATTTCACATGTCCCACTGTGTATGATTGTGTATGTGATTAATATAATTAGAATTTTATTCTACAACTAACACACTTAAAAAAAGCACAGAAACTACTTTTAGGGGTGCAAATTTGGGGAAATTCAGAACATGTGAAATACAAGGTCATGTGACATATAGGGACTGACCGCATAAGCATAACAATTACTCACATTGCCACAACACAATTAATATCTACTAGTATATAGGTCTGTCTGAAATAAATAAATAAATCATAATTATCACCTAAACTCTTTTTTTAGTTAATCATCAATGCAATAATCACAGTATTATGCTGTAGAATTTACAGCAATCATGAACAGACGGAAAGACCTTGTCCAGAAGCTGAAACACTGCAGTGGAAAGCAGTCCAAATTCTTGTCAGGATGCTGTAGTGTTAGCAGGGGCCAGATGCCATTGGCATCTTGAGTGTGTTTGCATGGCACTGCCTCTTAGTCCTTGCTGAGCGACACCATAAGGAGCGGGCCGCAATAACATGGCATGCCCTGTGGGATTTTGGGAAGTGACAGCAGGCAGCAGGGCCAGAAGGGTCATGGGGAACATCATCCAGACACTGCCATGCTGCCTGACTACACACACACACACATACACACACTCAAATCATGACCTGAATTACAACTTGCATACATAGTGTGGAATTTTCTTATACTGAGTTCAAATTTAAGGAATAATAAACACACAAGCCAACAACAAGATATCAAAATTCTAGATTATTTACAGTCCATAGGAATAATGAATGTCTGACCTAAACCTTCTTGGACAGACAGAGACTGTGAGCACACACCTGATGGGAAACTTCTGCTAACATGGAACAAAGCTGATTGTTGTGTAGGAGTCAAAACTGCATGACGTTCTTTCACTACAAATCTTGTAAATCACACCTTGGGTGTGGCCCAAATTGCATCCTTATCTACAATTTCACCCTTTTTTGTAGTATAAATAGGGTGAGTAGTGTATGACTAAAATAAGTGCACTTCCTGGATTATCCGCTTGTTTGACCAAAATAACCAAGAGTTGAATGTTGGGCATTTCATGCACTCAACACTCTCAGCTTTGCTTATGTAGCAAAATAGGGGTGGGGCTACCAGCTGTTGACGGTAGATGAGAAAAAAACTTCATAATGGCTGACTCCAGTGGGCAAAAAACATTTTTTAAAAAATTTGTCTGATTTATTTTTCAATATTTTAAAAATTCACTATATTATTATTGCTAAAGCTAAAAGCATCAAATTACTTGTGTTATTTGCTATTGATTGGGGAACTTAGCTTATATTTCCAGTACGCTAGTGTTCCATTTTAGACGATACACTAGACGCTAGAGTGTATAGTGCATAGTGAAAGTGCAGTGTGAATTGGGACACAGCTTTGGAGCTTGCTTTGTGCGAGTGTTTTGTGCGGGGCTTTTCATATACTGTATACAATATTTCCAATTGAATTTAATTTAATTTAATTCAAATTGAATTTCATGTAAATTTTTCCTAAAAACAATGTCCTTGGCTGTGTCATTACGACGTCCGTATCCAGTGGAATGCTTTACTAGCAATCTTTCAAGTATTATTTTCTGAAAGTGTCTTTTCCAGGAGAAATTCCCCGAGCCTGACACATCCTCCGTTGTTCCTCGTGAGAAACAAGATGTCAGCAGCAGAATGTCAGCGATGGCAAACAAAAGTAGCGAATAGCAACACACCGAATTCTTTTCTGTCAGTCTTGAAAGGCGTACATCAAGCCTGACATGAACTTAGTGCATTTTTAAGACTCGCATTTGTTCCCTCAAACACATGTCAGATTTCTCCAGATCTCGAACTTTTTGGAAAATGATCCGCTTTTTTTGTTCTGTTCATCTTCAGCTTTCCCAGAGTGAGAATATGATTCAAAGTGTTCCGGCTAATACTATTGCTGACAACAAAGTGCTATGACAAGGCTGGTTACTTCTGATTGGACTGGGTGGGACTGCCAAATATTTTAGTCACAACATTAGTAAATGTCTAATCTTTAGAGCTTTTGGGAATAAAAAAGAAAAAGAAAAGGCTTTTTTTTTTTTAGGATTTTAACAAATAGAGTTTGTGCTAGCACTTTGGCTAGACCTGTTCCAAATTCCGTTTAATGACATTTTAATTTCTTCTCCTTTACTTCCTTTGTTCTGGCAATCAATCAGCTAGATGTGTTGCCTCATCTAATGTTTGTTTGATTGGTTGCGGAATATTGATTAAGTCTAATAAGGCTATAATAAGAGGTTCTCTTAATCTTTAATGGTTAAACAAAGCCACTCACTCATTTTTGGATACACCCCAAACCCTTACACCCCTTCACCCTTCACCCTCCACACACACACACACACACACACACACACAGCATGAGCACACTTACGTGTGTTAGTGTGTGCTTGAAAACAGAACCTGGCAATCAATTACCTCTGTAATTTGTATGCAAATTAAGCAGGTTATTACTTTTTGTTAATATTAAAATATTTCCATGTCGGATGTGATTAATCTTGTAAACCCCCGCCCCCACACCCACCATTTGCCCCCCTCCACATCCTTTCTCCCCTCCCACCTTCCCTCGACCAGAGATCACGCAAATAAACACAATCACACATGTGGCTTTCCCACAAATCCTCAGTTGTGTTTGATTAGTAGAGCACTGCTTCCGGGCAGAGAGACCAAAGCGTTAATTTAAGATTCTCTCCCAAATTGCTGCCTTTCTCCTACTAATATCATGTTACAATATTCTCACAGATGTTGCCAGTAGGCGTTTTTTTGGCTGCTACATGCAGTGGAACAGCTTAAGACATCTGCTTGTTGATGCTCCATTTTGTAAGAAAAGCATGACATTATCATCTAGATTGTCTTACTTGTCGCAATTTATTCCAGTTTCATCAAAGCTAATCAAGCATGATCTTTTTGAGCCATTAAATTAAACAGCAGGTTTTTATCCCTGTGGTATACATAGGAACTAATTCTGTCATGTCAAGCTTTGTTTACTTAGCAGACAGATGTAACATTCTCATAAACACACACACACACACACACACACACACACACTGCAAAGACGATTTAACACATCCTTTTTCAATCTAAATAATCACTGCCTACTTATATACACGGAAGCAAAACAAATTGGGCAGATACTCCCACTTACTTATATTTGTATCTTCAATCTAGGTTCTATATTAGTGAATAGAAGAAAAAAATCTTCTCTTTTTTGTTTCTCTCTTTCTTTTCTTCTTAACTTAGTTCTCTACTGGTGGTAGCTTAAAAGTATCTTGAAAAAAAAAAAAAAAAACAGGTTACTTTGATTTACAGCTTTTGGCAGACGCCCATAT